>NW_013952573.1:84050-85670 GCF_001266775.1 Austrofundulus limnaeus | reverse complement strand
GAGTTATCTTTTCACAGGGGGGTAAGATACACTTTAAATTAAATGTTCTATCTGTGTAAAATTACTTTGTTTTCCATTTTTGGAAAAAATAAATAAATAAAACAAGGCARCAAACATATATCAATACCATGGCTTCAGCTCCCACTCAATTTCTTATTTTAATTGAGCACTAAGCACGACTTTCTACTGCTTTTTTATGCAAATACTCATGTGCCCACTAAAGGTTATGCTTCAGTAAGCCTGCAKTCATTACAATGATTGTAGTGCAAATGAAATTGTCGTGATTAAAAAGCAATTTCAAATCGTTCACATTAACAATGAGAAAAACAAGGTTAACACCAACATTAAAGCTTAGTGGATACTTATAAACGTGGTGGCACCTATCAGGGTAAAATTTGACTCTAATCAAAACATATTTAGATTCAACTATACAATAGTRCCTGATCATACACATTTATATGCTTGATGTCTGGTATATTGTTTGGTTYATTTCTTTTATGTGCTGAAATAAAATCTTAACAAATGAATCAAAATATATTCACTGTGAACTATTTAAAGGGATTTGTACACATCAATCTGTCCTGCACATTTTTTAACAAGGTATCTGCTCAAAAATAAGATTTAAAGTCGAATACACTTTTGTTTACTGTTAAAGAATGCTTTACAGTATTGGTTTAAATTGCTTTAGGAAAGGAAGTGGACAAACATATAAAATTTTTTTTAATTTAAAATTCCTTCAGATTGTGTCTGAGTTTACAAAAACCTTTTTTAAGCAGATTTTATAACTTCTGATTACTTGGGTCGATCCCATGATAGCAAATTATACATTATGTGATGAAATAAAGTCCAACTTTTTGAATCATTTTTTCAAAAATTTCTGCCTGACATTTGGCTGAAGCCATATTACTCACAGAGATTTAAAAGTTGAAGTACAATATGTCCCCCTCATACCAAGATGTTGTTTAAATGGCCTCACCAGTGGAGTCTTTCTTGTGGCCCATTTCAAATTGGATGCCTCGGTAAAGTTCCCTGGAGATCAGTCCATAGGCAACAATCATCACCACTCCTGGAATGGCGAACAGTACAAGCAGAAGGAAGACATACCTACAAGAGACACAAGAGGGAAATCCTGATGGAGGAGTGAACAGACCAGTGGTGCCCAATTGTCCTTGAGGGCCATTATCCTCTATGTTTTAGACGTCTCAGCTTTAACGCACCTGGTTTGATAAAATGTGTGATTAACAGCTTCTGCAAAACTTGAATACACCCTAAAGGGATGAGTCAATCAATGAATCAGGTGCACTGGAGCAAGGAGACAATATGCAGGATAGTGGCCCTTGAAGACCAAGTTTTAAAAACACTGGAAAAGTTAAGATAAATACAAAATATATTTGATGGTCAAATCATAGCATTGTCTTGTTTTAAATCTTGACTTCACACAAACATTTATTTCCACATTTTTTAATCCACATAGGAAACATCTACAAATTGTGTGTTTTGCAAATGTTTAATACTAATTAACATATTTTTATATGTTAAAACAATATGCTCAAATTAAATTTTTTATTTATTAATTTATAATTTTTGGGGGGTGTCTGTATTTGTTTGACTGTGCAGAAA
>NW_013952573.1:82027-84040 GCF_001266775.1 Austrofundulus limnaeus | reverse complement strand
ATATATATATTGTTGATTAAGGGAATGTAAATCCAATATTTGCTTCACTCAAAAAACAGATGTAGCGGATTTAATTTAGAAAAGATTATGTCAGCTGTTTTCACTCACCTGAATTGACTTAAGGTAACACTTCTTCTTTACTGTYATTTAAAGTCACTGTAAAATCAGTGTGTTACCTTTACTCAATTCAGTTGAGTGGAAACAATTGAYATATTGTTTAATTMATTCCATTATATCTGTTTTTGGAGCGTAATTCTTGTCTTTGCAATGTTTCAGTTTGCCTGGTTCAGTCTATTTCAGTTTGTGTAGTCCTGTCATTACATATTCTTGATCTGCTTCTTTTCTTGTTTTTACCTAATGTTCACATTTTGTTAGCAGATGCATTGAACCTATATGAGTGACCTGCTTTGACCAAGTGTGTAGATCACTGACAATCGTATTTTGATTGTCATATATTTTTTTCAAACCAAACCCCTCACCAGGTCTGCTCTGCTGTTGCATCGGACCACTTGTGGCGACACTTGTGTGCTGTGGTGTTGTCAGGGCGCCGAAACGACTCCAGGTGACTGATGACGGGATAGGGGATCATGATGATGAAGGCCAGCACCCATGTAGCAGCAATGACACGGTAGGCATGGGAACGAGTCTGCCACACCCGAGACTTCAGCGGATTACAAATGGCACTGTAGCGCTCGATGGCTATGGCAACCAGGCTGAATGTTGAGATGCTCACTGATATCCCTGTAGGAGAACAAAACAGGCTAATTGGAAGATAAGTAAATATCTTACAGTTTGTGCTCAGAAATCTTAATTATAATACCATAAATAAAATAGTAAAATATGAAACAATATTCATGTTCAAAACGCTAAACGTAGTTTGGGGGAATATTAAAGTCTAAAAATTAGTTTGTTAATGTGTGAGTAATATCTGTAACCACAACAAAACATGAGGCTGTGCCTGCAGAAGAATATAGTGCGATGTGAATAGTTATCTGGGTTTTATGGTAAAGGAAATAATATTGGTCTTGGTCAGTGATATGATCTGCCATTTCTACCCTCAAAGGACAAGACAGGAAATTACTCTTTACCTCTCTTATTCATGTCCTCTGTGACAATATAAACCTTATATGTGTGTTGGAGGCAGGTGGGCAGAATGGGAATACAGTTCTGTGTTTTTGAAACCTCTGAATGAAGCTTCAGAGCACCAGTGATGTTGATATTCAGTTTCCTTCACTCATGAATTCTTTACCTAATTTTCTTTTTTTAAAAATCTTACTTTACAGGGACAACTTATTTTTCACAAAACAGATTTATGATATGGTTGCAAAGATGACCCTCTGACCATTTATAAATCATCAGTCGAGTCGTCCATGTCTCAAGAGGATGAAGCCATCATTGGAAAATAAAAAGAAAATTTAGCTCTTTCAAGTTAAAAAGATGATTATTGTGCAAAAATCAATCAATCAATCAATCAAAAATTTATTTATATGGCACTTTACAAACCCCAAGGCAACCAAAGTGCTGCACAGCAAAAATAAAATAAAATAAAAAGTAATATAAAAGCATGCAAAACAACCGCAACTTCAAAGACAAAACAAAAAAAAATAGAGAGAGGGCAAGACTAGGCTATTGTATGTGCTCTCTGGAGTTAAAAGCCAAACCAAAAAGATGGGTCTTTAAATAAATAAAAAATGATCATAAAGCATAAATTAGAAGGTATGTCCTTTGTCAGTTTCCATAAATGAAACTGTGTTGGCTTTGTTATGAATTTGTCTTTCAAGTTTAACTTACATCTTTGAAAGAAGTTTACTGATTTTTTTTTCACTCTGGACTGAGTTGGAGTACTGTATTACAAATTACTTATAATACTGCAGGCTGCTCATTTTGACCAAAGAAGGCATAAATAATTCAGTGTTTGGTGTACCGATTCAGTGGATAATTAAAAGAAAAAACATTCAGTTTTGGAAGTAGCTCATAAAAAAATGGTTCCAAAAAGTACACTAATATATATAT
>NW_013952573.1:68419-76820 GCF_001266775.1 Austrofundulus limnaeus | reverse complement strand
CATCACTAAAATGCACCTTCATATACATTCATTTTTGTACTGTACTTTATGGTGTATATATGTATATAAATAAGCATATGTGTTTATGTATATGTGTATATGTGCATTGGTACATTATTATATACAGTATCACCTGTGTATATTGTGGGGTTTTGTTTGTTATCTTTTATTAATCTTTCATTATTCTTCTCAGCCTCTCTTGTATTAAGCTGCAGTAATGTGCAAATTTCCAGACTGTGGGATCAATAAAGTTTTATCTTATCTTATTTTATCTTAAAAACAGTTTTTAGTCAGTAGATAACTGTGTTTTTGCTATGAAACTACAAATGTGGCCGAACGGGGTGGAGTCGAACACTCAGCGACCTGGAGGGGGCGGGGTGTGAAATATCTCACTTGTGAAATATCTCTCATACAGAGACCGCACCAAAACAGCTTGCTCTGAGGCGCAACTCAGAACAGGGGTAAAAGCAAGGAAAGCAAGGAGTCTGTGGAGCAACAAAAACGAGGAATTAAGACCAAAGTGTTGCAGTTTTATTTTAAATAGACCATAAGTGAATGATTTAGACGTGAAAAAGAAGKATTTAAAAGCATGATATGATCCCTTTAAGCTCTTCTCCCCTATCTTTTGTTTACTTTGTAAAATAGCACATACAGGTTACATAGTTCACACATCCAAATGAGCACCTAGATACTCATTGGTTTTCTGTAGTGCTGTCATGTTTTTTTTGTCTTTTCTATACTTATTTGCAATAATACAGTATATTGCTATTGCATTTTTGCATGTTTCAACAAGCAATTAGACCAAGAGTGGCCAATAGAATTAGTATATTTTTATGCTATTACCACTGAGCTGTATGATAGGAAGCTCAACAAGTTCTTTGTGATTCCAAACAAATAGAGCTGCTGTTGCAAGGTAACAAAAATAAAAAAATAAACTATTTTTATCTGTGACATTTGTGTCCATGTGTTGCAGCTGATTAGGCAGTGCTGTTCAGCCACTGTATGTCAGGAGACATTTACTGATTTCATTGTTCTATAGAGTAAAAAAATAAAATAAATGGATCTACAGTATTTATGCCATCATTATGAGAAAGTAGCACAGCAAACAAAAGAAAATGTATTTGCTGATTTGTTCCTTTGCATTGTGATGGCATTATTTGAAAGACCAAAAAGACTGCAAAAGCTCCTCTTAATCCATTCCTCACAACTGTTGCTCGTTAACAATACTTGCTGTAATATACCGTAAGAGAACATCAATATTCAACTGTCAAATCCTGAATACAAGCTGCTGTGTTATTTGCTGGAATACTACTCAAATTAATAATGTATAATGTAGAAACAAAAAATCTGAACTCTCTACAGTTTTTGTACTTCATTGCCAAAATCTAGAACTGGACACTTTTGTCTTGAAAATTACTCCTAGCATGCCGGCCCATCAAAAATTTCCTGGTTGACACACTTCTAAMCTCTGCCAGCAAGCAATTGACCTCCACTTTGAATCTCTGCAAGTCCTCATCTCAAGACATGTAGGAATGGCTGATGTGTTTGAATTTCAGTGAGATTAATCGTAAATTACTTTTCAATGTCTATTCTACAGAAAATCATTCTGCTCTGAAACAGAGAGTACAGGGTCAAATTTGTAGCTCATGTTGATGCACGTGTTRTTTTTTTCTGAAAAATAATTTAAACCAATATTTGCCAATGACAAAGCTCAGTGTTGTGCCTCGTGCAGACAACAACGGTTGTTCATTCTTATATAAAATTATGAATATGTTCCACATCCCATTGTCTGTTTTGACTCACCCATGAGGTAGACCACTATCTTACACATAGGAGCTCCAAAGATGAAGTCCTTTAGGATGCTGGGAATGAGGTTGAAGGGCATGCAGAATATGGCCATCATCAGGTCGCTGACAGCGAGTGACAATAGGAAAGTGTTGGTCACGGTGCGCATGCGCTTGTTGACCGTGAGCACGATAATGATCAGTAGGTTGCCAAATACACTCAGGAAGAAAATAAGAGAGTAGAGCATGATCCGTAGAGTGTGGTATTCATCTGTAAGAAATAAAAAGACAGTGTTATTTTATTTCAAAATCAATTGAATATATACATACAGTATATTCACTTAATGTGAAATTGATGACAATGTAAAGGCTTTAAAATCCGATTTTCATAAATGGATATAAAACTTTTGAGATTAGAGTTTTGTTGCGATGGTAGAAATCCCCTTTAAGAATAGACATGCTTGTCAGATTTGGTCAGAGTTAATTTCTCTAAACTGAAGCAATTCAAGACTAAGATTTAAGTTACAGGTTCAATRTTAATTTTTAAAAAGTGACTAYTTTTAAAAGAGCTGACTTCTCAATTCAAGCATACAATAAAAGACCAACATAATAATGAACTGACTTAGAAAGTGAAAACTTGTTTGTTCAACCTTTACGTTGYAATGCTAGCAGAAATATAATACCTTTATAGATGTGACAAAACCAAAATCATGTCATAAAGGGATTTATGCCGATCAAAGATATGAGAAATCCAATACTTTTAACAAAACACACCCAGTAACCCCTTTAGTGCTCCCCTCTATTTTGGCCAGCTATTCAGAACTATGTCTCAAATTTAAAATCTGCCTTTTACCACTGAGGGATTACTGAAAAGCCTACAGCTTATCCAAAATGCTGGAGGCAGGGGATAAAGGGATGGTTGGAAAATTGGGTTGAGACCAGTACGTAACCCCGGTTAATGACCCCTGATTTGTTTTTTCAGACAGGAGTGATGTTTAAAATATAAAGGAAATTGACACAACCCAATAAAGCACACACCTTACTTATTATGGTTTTGTCTGGTTAATACTTGACAAGGCTTCACAAAATATATTTACAGTTTAATAAAATAGTTTTCTATTTTTTTTTTTTTTTGCAATGAAATTGTCCTTTTACAAAACATTGGTTTGTTGGCTGATTTTAAAATACCTGAACTCAAAACCATGTTACAAGAAGACGTCAGCATTAAAGTGTGTTCATAAAACATGAAATGGCAGCATTTTCCATAGTGACTGGACTGTGCACTGACGCTCTTAGTCTGCTGTAYAAACAAAACTATACCATCTGCCAAAACATTTCATTCATATTTCCTAGCCCATATCATGCTATTCTCTGGGTTACCGTAGGGCTTGTTCCAGCTCTTGACTACTTTGTATTCAGAGTTTTAGCTTTGCTAATGTGGATTTGTTAAAAATCTTTCACTAATTCATGACAACCTGTGACAGCTGCATTTAGATAGACAACAAATCTCCACCCTTTATCTGAGGAGCAGCTGGACAGCACAGATGAGCAAAAATAAAATGATTTAAAGTCAGGGAGAATTAAGGGTGAAACACGTGCATTGTGGGAATGCAAAAATATGCATACAATATATTATTCTCAAATTTTGAATTAAATAAAAAAAAATCTTGTATCATATTTCTAACAAATTTCAAACATAGGAACTTCTGATTTAATATTTTGTTGTTGATGTTGCTTAGCTCTGATGAAGTGCTATCACTTCATGACATCATTGTGTTTCTATGCAACTGCCACCTAGCAGTAGGCAAAAGAATCAAAACACATGACTGAAAATTGTTCTTTCAAACATGTTCATCTAGCCTGGCCCTTCCCTTCCTACACAGTTCCGCTCAATTCTAGTTTCCCTTCACTGCTCCGTCTGGGATTTTTCCCACAGATAAGGATTTCTTCAGGAGAATTTTCATCCGGGCCAGTCAGCAAACAGAAGGCAGAGTTTTGAACAACGTCGATTTTAAGCACAGTGTCTGCTATTTAGTTTACCTATGGCAGTGGAGGAAATGAATGAAGCCAGTCTGTGTTGATAAGGCTTCCAAATTAAATTAAATTTGTCTGACAAAGCAGCAGCTCTTATTTACAGTCGTCTCGTTCAGCTCGTTACTTCTCTCCTCTCAGTAGGGTTGTTTACAGCGCATGCAATTTCCACTTAGCTCATTAGCTTAGCCTCCTTCACAGTGGAGCTGGCATACACATGTCGCAGCCAACCGATCCAGTAGTTTTAAACTTCAGCAGAGGCCACGCCTCCAGCAAGAATCGCTTCTCTATAGCCGAGAGTCCAGACCCTCGTACGAAGCAAAGTGATGGACAAGGGTCTGGTTTTAACCAGGCTACTGTTCATCCATAAACATGATCAAATCTTGATGAAATTTGGCACAGATGTTGTCCTATCTGACCTATACTGTCTCAAAGTTCAAAAGCCCCATAAATCGTGTTCAATAACTCCACCCAAAACAGCTTCTATTCAAATAGCTCTGTGGATCATTTGTGTATTTATAAAGCATCTACGGCACAATTTCCGGGAGAGATTTTATGACATTGTGCATGTGAATGTGGTTGGTTTCATTATCACTTTAATCAAATAGACTACCAAGAACAGTTCTGTTTTGGTTTTTGTTTCGTTGTGCTTTCCATCAACAAAATATCTTMTTTGTAATGATCATTCCAAAGTCACTTCTCATATAAATACCAGAATATCTGAGTTCTGGTACGTGGATGCTATGCAGCATCTAGTTTGTTGTATTGTTCTTGCATTCATCCAAGGCTCAATATCCTGCCCAAAGGTTACTGTATCTGTATCATGGGGATGTGTGCCACATTTGCAAAACACATCCCATTTACAAGCTCTAATRTTAACAGACACATAAAAACACGACAAGTGCAAACACACACAAAACATAAACTATCAGCAGTTCTTCAAAAGTAGTAAATTACTTTTAACTATAGTCTGAAAATACATGTTGAACTATTTTTCTAATTAAACCAATTTCATTGCTATCACCTTGTTTAATGAAATAATTTGTAAATTCACATCATTTGAAAAAGTTCACAAATGATCAAAGCAAAAAATATATAAAAGTCCCATGGAGTGGGATCAAAACAATAGATCAAAATAAATTCAAATAATACAGCTACAGTAAATTGCTCTCTGAACAGCATTTGTTAAGCTGATCCTTTTTTGCTGACAGGTGACAACTGCTGTGAGTTAATATTTCCCCCCTGTGCTGGCAACTATTTGTGCCGCCCAATATCCTAATTACTTTGTTACTGCAATGCCAAAACAGTACACTGTCCAATTTTCTGGTGACACAGCATTAGATGCATTGTTTGATGAAGAGAGAGGTCAGAACTCTGTTATTAAGATGTTTCTGTTCTTACAACAAATAAACTGATTATTTTTGGTGCTTCTAAGGATTCACATATTTATTTATTTGCAGTAATAACCGAATTACAAAACAAATTCCATGATTTTATAATTTGCAGTTGTAGGCATTTGTGTCTTGTCCTGTCTGCTGTCTCCTCCTTGTGTCGTTACTTCTCATCTCTCCTCAGACTGTTTCAGTGTCATTCTCTCTGATAATCGTGCTCACCTGTTAGTCATTGTAGTCAGGCTTCTCCTCAGCTGTTGTTCATCTCCTCTCTTCCTCTGTATAAATACTGTTCTCATTTCCTCATTCACTGATGGTTCATTGTATGGCATCATCCTACTGTTTGGTTTCCTCGTGGTCCACTGAGTCTCTCAGTGTTTTGTTTATTTTTGCTGCCCTGTCAGYTCTTYGTTAGATCTTAAAGAGAAGTACTTTATTGTACATGATGAAGGATATTTTTAGTTCAAGAAGTTCTCAGTTTTCACCACTCCTATACATATAGCCCTACTCTGTAGTCTATCTATCTTTTGTAKTGTTGTTTTAGTTGCTGCTCCATATATAAAACTGCCATAATCAATTACTGATCTCATAAGAGCCCTATATATGTTTAATAATGACTCTCTATCTGCACCCCAGTTATTTCCAGGCACAGCCTTTGGTAAATTTATAACTTTCTTACATTTAGTTTCTGAGTTATCTATATGTGTTTTCCATGTATAAGAACTATCCAATCATAATCCTAAATATTTAAATTCTTTAACCCTTTCCTAAGGCTGTCCGTATAATGTTATTGTTCCTGTATCGATATTTCTTTTATTTGTAACAACCATAAAACAAGACTTGCTTGCTGATAATTTAAAACCCCATCCCTAAGACCATTTTTCCACTTTATTAATTGCCTTCTTAATTTTTCCAACTACATGTTTTACATTCTTTCCCCTCATCCATATGGCCCCATCATCTGCATACAATGCAGAGTTTATACATTTATCAGTATCGGAAAAAAATGTTATTAATCATTATATTAAATAATATTGTACTAATTGCACTACCTTGGGGTATCCCATTTTCCACATTAAACTCTTTTGNTCTATCTGCACCCCAGTTATTTCCAGCCACAGCCTTTAGTAAATTTATAACTTTCTTACATTTAGTTTCTAAGTTTTCTATATGTATTTTCCATGTATAAGAGCTATCTAACCATAATCCTAGGTATTTAAATTCTTTGACCCTTTCCAAAGGTTGTCCGTATAATGTTATTGTTCCTGCATCGATATTTCTTTTATTTGTAACAACCATAAAACAAGACTTGCTTGCTGATAATTTAAAGCCCCATTCATAAGACCATTTTTCCACTTTATTAATTGCCTTCTTAATTTTTCCTACTACATGTTTTACATTCTTTCCCCTCATCCATATGGCTCCATCATCTGCATATAATGCAGATTTTATACTGTTATCAGTATCGGAAAAAATGTCATTAATCATTATATTAAATAATATTGTACTAATTGCACTACCTTGGGGTATCCCATTTTCCACATTAAACTCTTTTGAATAATCATTCCCAATCTTAACTCTTATTTTTCTATCCAGCAAAAAAAAAATGCTATCCAATTATACATCTTTCCACTAATTCCCATCTGATTGATTTTTATAAGTAATCCTTCTCTCCACAGTGAATCATGTGCTTTTTCTATATCAAAAAATACTATAATCATTACGTCCTTCATTTTTAAAGCTTTCTCCATATCATTACATACTCTAGTTAGAGCATCCATTGTTGATCTCCCTGTTCTAAAGCCACACTGGTATCCATTCATTAGTTTCTTATACTCAAGAATATATCCTAATCTRTTGACTATTATTTTCTCCATCCATTTACTTAAATGAGAAGTTAAAGCTATTGGTCTATAATTATTTGGACAGATCGGATCTTTCCCTGGTTTATTAAATGGAAGTATTATTGCCATTTTCCAGCTATTTGGTATTAAACCTTCATTCCATATTTTATTAAATAATTAATTTCAGTGTTACATCTGGAATCTGTCGAAACATAGCATAACATAGCCTTTCAGTACCATTTTCATTTCTTTCATGGTTGTATTCGTGTCTAATGTTGACATGCATTTTTGACATTTTTCCAAAATATTTTTTATAATTTCCAAGTTTTTGTATTTTCTGCTGTCTATGAATATCTGTAAAATGTTCACCACTGTGAACGGTAGCAAATGTCTCCCCTAATAAATCTGCCTAATCTTTATTTAAAACTAATATTTCCTGTCCTCGGACTAATGCTGGCATTTTAACTTCCTTCCTTTTCCCCGTCATTTTCCTAAACATTGACCAAACGTTCTGCAATTTTGTTTCTGAACCTATTGAGGAACAATATTCTCTCCATGTTTTCTTTTTAGCTTCTTTAATAATTTTGCGAGCCATTGCTCTTTTCTTTTTATATTCAATAATATTTTCGGTTGTTAAAATTTTCTGTATTTTTTAATGCTTTGTTACGTTCTTTAATTGCTGTACTGCTTTCATCATTCCACCAAGGAACTACTTTTTTCTTACCTTTAACTTTGATTTTTGATATGCTAGAATTTGCAGCATTTATAATGTGTTCTGTTATCTGTTTTGAACATTCTTCTATGTTACCTTTTAATGTAACCATGTGGCTGGTTTTTTCACAATTGATTTTAAATTTTTGCCATTTAGCTTTATTGAAGCACCACCTTGTTAATATGAAATCTTGTTGCCTATTTATACTGTCATTAATTATTGTACTCACCGGAAAATGATCACTCCCTAATGTAGTCTCCCTGTYAATATCCCATTCACATGAACTAACAAGACAGTCAGTTATTAATGTAACATCTAGACATGAAACTGTATTTCTATGTATATTTACTCTTGTACCTTTTCCATTATTGAGACAAACTAATGATCTTTCATCCATCATTTCTTCAACTATGATACCATTATGATCTGTTTTCTTGCTACCCCATAGACTATTGTGTGCGTTAAAATCACCACACCATAATTCTCTTCTATGTATTTTTCCTGCTACTTCTTTAAACATTTCACTATCAAGACTTTTACAAGGATTATAGTAATTTTAAAATTTTAATATTTCCATATTTTCTTAAGTTAAATATTTCTATATTAACACATTCTAACTCTTTATTAGGGGTCCAAGCC
>NW_013952573.1:63640-68281 GCF_001266775.1 Austrofundulus limnaeus | reverse complement strand
CCATTGAATTTTCATCCACTCTACATTTATGCGAGCATGCATTTTGAATATTTGTTGTTGGTACTAAGATTTGTCTTAGATCATTCTGCCCTTGATTTGAATTCCAAGTTATGTTTCTTTGACCTATTTCCATCCATCCATCCATTTTCTGTACACGCTTCTTCCTTTTCAGGGTCGCGTGGGTCACTGGTGCCCATATCCAGCAGTCACAGTGCGAGGGGCGGGGTACACCCTGGACAGGTCGCAAGTCCATCACAGGGCCTCTTTGACCTATTTCCATCCATCCATCCATTTTCTGTACACGCTTCTTCCTTTTCAGGGTCGCGTGGGTCACTGGTGCCCATATCCAGCAGTCACAGTGCGAGGGGCGGGGTACACCCTGGACAGGTCGCAAGTCCATCACAGGGCCTCTTTGACCTATTTCTCCTGACCTAATTTCTTTTGAGTCATATTTCCTTACTCTTTTTAAAGCTTCATCAAATGAAACTCTTTCTGTTATTTTGATTCTTTGAGCTTCTCTAGCTTCATTTTGTATTTTACATCCACCATATGCTGCACTATGCTCTCCTCCGCAGTTACAACATTTGATTTTAGCATCTTTATCACACTTTCCATATTTATGTGGCCCTCCACATCTTGCACACCTAGGATTTCCTTTGCAATCTTTTGCAATGTGCCCCATTCTTTGACAAGCAAAACAACTGAGGGGTTTGGGGATGTACTCTCTAACTCTGTAGTTCATGTATCCTAGCTGAATAATTTCTGGCATAACATTTTTAAATTGTAAAATCACTACCATTGTGTCTTTAAGTTCCCCATCTCTTTTGCTTTTAATCCTGGTGGYATCTGTTATTTTCCCTCCTTTGATTTCTTTTTTCAACTCCTCCATTGTCATTTCCATTGGAACTCCTGATATTACTCCTCTCAGCCTTGCTAAAGACCCTGGAATATATGTTTTAATTCTTTCCCCCATCAAGTTTTTCATTCTGATTATCTTTTGTTGTTGTGTTTCACTGCTAGCATATATTAGCACTCTTCTGTTATTCATGATTCTAGCCATTTTAATTTTCCCTATTTCTTCCTCTATTGCTCTAGTCAACTTTATYGGGTGGATAAATCCTCCTTCTTGCTTGAATTCCACTATGACTTTAAATTCCACTTCTCTATCCAAGTCATTCTGTTCTCGTGACCTCGCCCTGTCATTTGTTTTTGTCTTTTTGTTAGCTTCTTCTCTTGCTTCACTTTCTTCYGACCAACTTCTTGCCCTTTCTTGTCTCTTCCTAAGTGTTCTTTTCATTCTTGCTGATCTTGATCACATCCACTCCATTTCATTTMCACTATTCCCTCCTGATGTAGAAGCCATGTTGCTAAAGTCAATGTACAGTTTATGCAATCCGCCAAAATCAAATCCAACCGCCTTCGTTTGTTTACTATTTCACTCGCTTCTCCTTCCGCCCCGTCCGAAACCCCAGACCGACAATAAGACCGAGACAGGACAGGGCTTAAATACACTGAAAACTAATGACTAAACAGAAAACACCTGAGGAGAAACACAAGGGTGATAATCAAGGTAATGTGGGGCAGCTGGGCAGAGACACACAGGGGAACATAGAAACCAACTAGGAAAACCAGGGAAAATGAATACAGACTATGACATATACTGTACAAGCTAAATATAAAAAGGCCTAACACGGATTCTTGTGGGATACCCATATTATCATCATCATCATTTTATTTGTAAATAAAAGCAAATTTAAAAACAACAATGTTGACCAAAGTACTTCACAGACATGATACAAATAAAACTGAAAACAAACTAAAACATAAAAATGCACAATTACAAATTCCTGAGGTAACTCAAACTGAATTTGAATTAAAAGCCAGTAATTAAAAAAGTGAGTTTTCAAACAAGATTTAAAAAACTGAACAGAGTCTACAGTATGGACTTCAAGAGGCAAGTTGTTCTGAGTCTTAGGGCCACCATAGCAAATGTCCCGTCTATGCTCCAATTTTGCCCTTGGCTGCACTAAAAACAACTGATTAGAAAATCTTAGTTCTCTGTTTGGGGTATAAAAGTGCAACACAGCCAATAAATAATTGGGTGCATCATTTAAAATTTAAATCTGATGATTTAAATCTTTAAAAGTAAATAAAATAATCTTAAAATCAATGTGAAAGCAGTCAGGCAGTGTAAGTCAGATGAAACAGGAGTGAGGTGATCCTGACTTCTAGAACCTGTTAAAAGACATGCAGCAGTGTTCTGGACTAACTACAAATGATGGAGRGATGATTGTTCCAAACCAACATATAAAGAGTTGCWAYAGTCCAGTCTAGAGGTAATATAACTTATTACATACCAAATTATTTGACTGTATATCGCCAACCTTTACACATTGTCTCCTATTTGACAATTAGGAAGAGAGCCAGCCAGGCCAGGGATCTGAGAAATGTTAAATTGGGAAAGTTTCAATAATAAAAGRCTATGATTAACTGTATCAAAAGCTTACGTAGATCTAAAAATATATCTGACTAYACCCCTTCAACAAGCCAAAATTTCATGTGCTCCATTAAGTACAGTGTAGCGGTTGTAGTCCAGTGGTTCTAAAACCAAACTGCATTTGATGTAAAACAAATATGCTGTTGTTGAGGAATTAAAAAWTTGAAATGCATTTACAAACAATGAAGTGAAGTTGAAGTTTGACAACCAATCACCCTAAAACAATTGGGTTTTATTTACTTTTCATAATGTCTCGTGTTTTTTCCCCTTTTTTATGCATGAGAACTGATAACATACAATAAACAGCCATAGCRTTTGATCCTCCAGGCTGATGCACCAACACTCATTGTGTTGTCAGAATCAACTGACTCATAAAGGCAGATGATTTCTTCTGATGTCTTTTATTGTTTGCAGATGTTGCTTTATCTGACACAATATTTACATGAAAGTGACTATAACACATCAAAGACCATAAAAAATGTCAGACCCAAAGCTTTTACAAGAAAAGAAATATATGTAAAAACATGGTATAATTGTTCATGTTTGTATTATTATTATACATTATTGTAGGAATTATGTTATAATACTCATTGTTAAGCATGACGCCACTCAAAAATAATTAAAAACTCCACATCACAATGGATTTAATAATTTTTTAGAGTTTTATGCATGCTTTAAACAAAAAAAAAAAGCCTCAATGCTTTCACTTTTAAATTTATTTATCTTTACCCTCTTTTCATTGTGGTAATTTGCTAAGGATTAAAGGCTAACTAGGCCACCGCTGATCAATGTCAGATTTGGAYATTTTAAAGTCAATATTTAGGGATTTTCTAGTCTCAAACTGAATTAAAAGCACTAAATAAAATACCTGTGTATATGCCCCATGATTTGTGGCAGCCTAACTAAGTCAGCACCTTACCAATATTGATTTGCACTAATCCACCTGGGATGTAAATATGTGTGTTGTGCACAGCTGGCTGGGGCACTAATCCGAGCTCCACTTATCGGCCTGCTCATCAGAAAGCAGCATAACAATCAGCTCTAAATGGCAACGCTGCTRTGAGATGAAGCAGCATCATATTAAACAGCTAAAGTAACATTATATGCAATATTTGATGGTTGCTTCTCCATGATTTTTCATTGGTTTACTGCCCTGCCCTTCAGTTCTGGCATGTTTTTGTATCACTTGCAGGCTTAGTGATGGATTTAGACTCAGCCTGCTCAGTGGAAATCAGGAAGTCAGTTTTTTTTCCTTTTTTTTCTCCTGTCTCTTTCATCTGCCTCTCTCAGAGTCGCACACACTCAAACACACATCCTCTGACATGTGGCTTCACCATCTGTCACCCAAACTCCRCTGCAAATAAAAAGCTTTAATATGGTGGGTGTGCTACAGGGAGAACATCAGGGTTTCTCCACCAGAGCAGGCTTGAAAACGGCAACTTAAATTGCTTAATTTGATCTTTGTGTGTTTCTGTAGGCATACTTACATCTGCATAATAATAATAAAAATGTACCGATACATGACAGGCAAATGAGGGCGAGAGACATCACTTTAACTTTTGGTGTCACTTTCCCGCTTGCTCATAATGAAATATGTTACACTGGCTTCTGATTAATCAAAGCCAATTAGCTTTTCCTGTGTGCTCAATGAAAACTCCCTCAGCACATCCAGTGTCCTCAGWACAGAATTTTTCACAGATACTTCAGTACTCATCACAGAGAGTGGGTGGCATTATTATTTACCATGCTCGCTAATGCTCTCACTGACCAATATAATTCTAATTAGCTCAGTCTATTAATAGAAAACAAACTGACAGCAAAATTTACCTCAAGGGACAAGACAGAAAAAAGTAAACAGGTCCGTTTCATTTCCAGTTTAATCCAATCAGGTTATTTACATGACAAATTAGTTCTGCTTTGGAAATAGAGAGTTCCAATGACACTCCTGTCAGAATGAAGAATGAGATTAATATCAGTCATCACACAGTCACACACACAGAGACTGACAACTTTAGCACTTTATAACTTGTGCTGTCATTTTAAATAATATAAACTTTGTTACTTCACTTTTTCAATGAAATATGTTATCTTGTCTCCTAACAAAATGCTGCAGCTTTATGGTGCGTTCACACAAGTCTGATTCT
>NW_013952573.1:56142-63356 GCF_001266775.1 Austrofundulus limnaeus | reverse complement strand
TTTTTTGTTTGTTTTTGAAACAGCAGAACTGTACTTAGTCTTCACAACATTTAGTTATTTAAAGTTTTATTCAATGGACAAAAAAATCTAAAAGATTACCACAAAGGACAAAAGATGAATACTATTTTTATTGTGTTGAAATGCATTATACAGTATTGTATCATGTTGCAATGAGTCAACTGTATTGTAGCCTGTCATTTTGTGATCATATGACCTGAGATTCAAATGTTTCTTTTACATGAATGTCCTCRCTCAGACAGGCTGCAGCTCAGATCATTCTCTATTCAGAATGTTATCGGCAATATTGTGTGTTTAGATTGAGTGCAGAGCCTGAGCTGTTTATAAAAAGAAATAAAATGCCTGMTTTTCAGACTGAAAGGGAAAAATAAAGTAGAAATACCTTTGAGTCTACATCCCACTAAATGCTTTGGAACGCTGACTCCAATGGTTCAATGAAGCAAAGTAAAAAACGTCACAGTGCAGAGAATTTGATGCTACCTGCAGTGTGTTGAGAATTAGTTTAAATTCAATGGATACACATGAGAAACAAGCCATATTTTTTAGATATTCTTACCTTTGTGCTGTATGGCAAAAAATGCTAATAAAATTTCACAACATCGTAAAACAGAGCTATTCAACTGACGGCTCATGGGCCGCATCTGGCCCGCGAGTGACCAAAGTTCGGCCCACCAATTGGTTTATTCGTCTCTTAAGCCCAAACCCCCGGTTTTCTAATTTTATTGCTCTGAGTTATTTTACTTAGGCATAGACATGTTTGGTATCTACAGAAGCATCAGAATCTTGGCTGCAAGCTGGTAAAAAATCGTTTCAATGGACACCCAAGAGTTAAAACTACAAGCAGTTGAAGATAAAACTATGAAAGTCATAATAAAATTGGTTTAAAATGTGTCAAGTCAGAGATTCCACAATATAATTTGTGGTAAATAAGAGGCATAATGTGTTATGTTTGTTTTTCTTGTTTTATAATCACTACTTTTATTACATAGGGTTCTGTATGTTGTATTCATGATTAAATGCAGTAAAATAAACTATCTCAAAGGTAACAGTTTTTGTAATACTTGGTTTATTTACATAATAACTTTAGTAGCTGGATGTTCGGCCCCTCAGCTGTTGGYCTGCACTACAGCCCCTGGAGCAATTTAGTTGAATAGCCCTGTCGTAAAATGTAAAACATTTCTCAGCATGTCAACCTTAAAAAAAAACACTGAAGTAATTTAAACTTTAATTCTGACCAAATGAAAATGTCTCAAACACAACTCCTGGATTGTCTCATTTCAGAACATCTCACTGCTTTGATGCTGAATTACTGACATCGGGTCATCAAAAATAGGAGCCCTAAAATTTCTGTCCCTGATAAATAATTTACATTAYAAATTTTGAACTCCTAAAACAACATTGTTTTTACTTGTCTTGTGTTTCTTTTTACATTAAATGATGCATAAGAAAGAGACATTTTGCTTTATGTTTGTGGTTATACTTTTTCTTTAATTTAATATATATTAAAATATTAGCATGATTGTTTAATCCCTGAAAGATGACTGTCTTATTTATTTGAATATCGGCTTAAGTTGACCACAATTGATATTTTTAGCTGTTCCCGTCTGCAGCGGTTGCATTTAGTAATTGTTTCATGTCGGATGCCTTTCCTGATGCAATCTGTGCTCAAACCTGCAACCCCAGGATTACCAGACTGCAACACTGACCACCACAGCCCCCAAAGATGTTGAATTGTCTGTTAAAATTCCACTTCTATTTTTTGTCATCTTATTCCTAGATCAGTCTGTCTGTCTTATTTATTTGAATGTCTGCAGTTTTTCTCAGCTTTAAGACCCAATTCAAGGTTGTTCAGCTTTTCAGTCTGATTTATTGTCATGGCAATTTCATGGATGATTTCAAGATGGACCCAAAAGCAACTTTTAGTTGAAAATGTCTCTAAACTCGTGATACTCTTAGTGGTTTGGAATCAGATGGGAGACCAACAGAAAGCAGAGGGTACAACAAAGACTGACCTGTTCAAGCAAGAAATTGCARATAGATGGGAAATTTATGAAAAATAGTCATTAAAGAGTGAGTAGCTTATCACCACCTGTGGCAGACATATCTGTTATCTGGAGAGTCTGGGGACAAGACATTTAGACGAGACGATGCATTAGGATTATGATGAGAAGTGAGAAAATGTTACAAATCCAATGTTGTGCAGCTGAAACAGAAATGCTAAGCTTTTTATTTTTCATTTATTTTATTTTTTGTACTAATATTTGTGTAATTGATTRCATTAAGTTTGGTGTTTTATTTTATGCACTACTACTTGTATATTTGATTGCATTGAGTTTTCATGTATTAATATTTGTACAATTGATTGTATTACCAATGTTATCGTTATGTCATTGTGATGTTATTGTTAATATGATGTTTTTATGCAGGAACAATAGTTATTGCTGAGGTAATAACTAATGGGGATCCTTAATAAAGCTAAACTAAACTAAACTAAACTGAGAATAAAATATATAACTGTATAATAATTAAAAAATTCAAACTGTATTAAAAACTCCTACTTTTACTGAAGGCAGAATCAGTAAAATGGGTCTGACATGACACACAATAAGGTAAAGATTTATTTTTTTTAATATAAACACATTTCAAGCCAATACTTCTTAAGGCATTGTCTTAAGCGTATYAAAATGTGTGTCTAAATGAAAATACTTTGAAGTTGAAGTTCATGCTTTTATTTCATTTTTATCAGTCAGAATAATCAGGTTTTGTTAAATTAAGACAATAATGTGAGCTATTWAAATAATGAAACACTAATAATTAAATCCAATTCAACCTCTTTGTCCAAAATGAACTGTTCTGAAGAACTAAAGTGCTTTCTGTACTTGCAGATCCACAGCATGTTACTCACAAAACCAGGAGCAGAAACATATATGAAGTTATTTTGCTTGATGTGCTTTTACAAAATTCATACTTCTATTAAATTCATCCATGAACTATTAAGTGAATGCAAAGTTTCAAATGAATATTACTTTTTACATTTAAGTAAGGTTTAGTGGAAAAGCTGCATGGTGGCTCATTGGTGAAGCTGCCTCCCTACAAGAAGGTTGTGGATCAAATTCTGACCGAGGACCTTTCTGGGTAGAATCTGCATCATCTCTTCATGTAAGTTTTCTCCCACAAAAACATGCATGTTAGGCTAAGCGGTGACTTTAAATTGTCCTTAGATGTCGCTCAGAGAGTGAACATTTGTTTGTTTTGTGTGTCTCTGTGATGGACGTCCTGATGCATCTCGGTAATCCAGGTAAAAAACAAAAAGAAAAAAATTGTATAGGTCCTCTGGACGGGTTCTTCTCTAATGAAACGTTTCGTCTCTCCTCCAAGAGACTTCTTCAGTCTGAGAGTTTCAGGCAAAATTCAGACTTTTAAGCACTGCCTCCATGTGACTGATACTCACATCACATGGCTATCGTTGACACCTAATTAACACCTATTGTTAACAGGTAGTGGAGTGATACTGGCAATAGATGCGCTGTAGGAGGGGGACAACTGAAAACGGAGGCCTCCACCTCTGTTTAATGATGGACGGTCTTTCTTCACAAAAATGGCTTCTTTTACTCCTCTCTCAAACCAAYGTTCCTCTCTATCAAGAATGAGAACATCCTCATCTCTGAAAGAGTGACCGCTGGCCTGTAAATGAGTGAAAACTGCAGAGTTCTGGCCATTAGATGTAGCTCGTCTGTGTTGGGACATTCTTTTGAACAGTGGCTGCTTTGTTTCCCCGATGTATAACTGGTCACAGTCCTCCTGGCACTTAACAGCATATACAACATTGCTCTGTTTGTGCCGGGGCACCGGATCTTTGGGGTGAACCAGCCTTTGCCGTAATGTGTTTTGGGGTTTGAAAGCCACTGGGACATCATGTTTAGAAAATAAACATCTCAGTTTCTCTGAAACACCCGCAACATACGGAATAACCACTGGTTTGGGTCTGGGTTTGGGGTCTTCATTTTCACCTGAAGGTTGCATGGAATCCTGTCTGTGTTTCCTGTCTGCTTTCAGGAAAGCCCAGTCAGGATAACCACACTGCTCCAGGGCCTGTCGTGTGTATGTGTCGTATTTTGCCTGAAACTCTCAGACTGAAGAAGTCTCTTGGAGGAGAGACGAAATGTTTCGTTAGAGAAGAACCCGTCCAGAAGACCTATACAATTTTTTTTATTTCTATGATGGACTTTAGTATGACCAAATCCACAGAATGTTAACTGAATTACAACAACATAACTGCTTTAGAAAAAGAAGTTATGAGAAAATGAATTTGGGAGAAATGGTTCAATGTTGTTTTTAATGGTTCTTTAACAAGTTTTTGTTTTGATTGCCTTTTTGTTTTAATATGTTTTACTTGTCATCAGTGTTCATGTGTTTGGTTAAATGACAGCAGCTCATTGTTTTAATGTTTTGTAAGACGTTAATCCAAAATGTGTTGTTTTTGTCAATATTTATTTGAATAATAATTTGTTTTTGTGTTAAAAAGACGAATAAACAATTATAATTACACATATTGCGTGGTGAACTTCGACTCGGTGCTTGGTTTGTAATAGAAAAGCTTGAAAAGGCATCAGCAAAGCAACTGCAGTCTTTTGACTATAACTTTTATGTTTTGCATTTGTTTTTGTTCATTTTTTTTTTCACTAAAGTAACAAAGCATAACTGATGGATTCAAGACTGTTATTTCATGAAGAAATATGTTGCTTTTGAAAGAAGTATCTGGTTGAGGCCTGCTGCACTCATATATTTCTTGGTATTATCTGTGTTACAGAGTAACTGCAGTTAATTAATAATCTAATGGTCAGAACTATTTTTGTTTAAGTAACTAGAAAATCAAGCGAGTTTGAACAAAAATTGTAATCCTATTAATTCGAGTGAAATATTTACTATCAGACACAGAGTTTAGGTTTGTGATATAACCATGAATATTTAAAGTTGAATCTGTTCTTTTTATTCCAGCTTCAATCATTCACATTGACTGCCACCTTTTAAAACACGGGGAGCATCTGTCACTTTCTTTCCCACCAGCCTTCATGTTCTGGCACCGCTCAGAGAAAAGCCGGCACCGCTGCGCTGCTTTAAGACCATGGATGTTTGTAAATGTCACAGCTAGTAACTAATCCAACACGGTAAATGCCATCCAGGTCTTGTCAGTGAGACAAAAGCTCCCTCAGAACAGTTTGACAAAAACCAGTTTCCTCTGACTGAAGGAGTACAGCACATGGTTTCCAGAGGCTGTGGTCACAGCGGTCGGCAAACAGAACAACATGTTTGAGGTTTTGCCTGCAGTGCAGTCATTTCTTCTAGACGTCAGATCTTGACAGGTGGAGTGGATGAAAAAAGGTGTGCGCTGTTGAGATAATGATATGGTCAATTAGAAGAAACTGGGGAGGGGAAGCTAAGATGAGAGTTGAGAGAAAAAAACCAAAACACATTTTGATGCTTTTTGTCATGTTCTGTAAAAAAAAGCATGAGTGCTGATAGGATTAACAAACACAATTGTGTTGTTTATCTTTTTTTCCTAAATAATTAGCAAATTTGACATATTATCCACACTTACCCAAATAAGATAGAGACAATAATGTTGATTTGTTTGATGTGTAAAGGTGTATTTGTTACTTTACTTAGCTTTGTTTTTTTGGTTCTTGACTTTAGTTTATACGATTAATTTTTCATGGTACAACGGTTGTGGGTCTCAAAAACCTTTGATGAAAATAAAATTTAAATATTGGGAAAAGTCACTCCCAGTTAAACCCCACAYAACAGTACAAAAGCACCTCATTTGATAGCTTTGACTGGTTGAATTCTCACAATCCACCTCCTCCTTGTTTAGCTCAGTTACYGCTGTATTTCAGTAAAACTTTGAAGGAGAAGAAGGAGGAAGGAGGTGCAGGATCAAGACACAGTCTCCCTGAAAAAATTTGCATTCCCATGCTAAAAAATTGTTTTGTATGAACTGAATTAAATCAGACTTTTATTTTGAAATATCCATTTACCAAAACAGGATGTGTCGCCACAAGTTCTGGAAATATTTGGGTAATATTTTGTGGCTGCACAGTCAAAATATTTGCATATTAAATATATTCATGTGTGTGTGTGTGATACATTTAATCCAAAGCTAAATTAAAATAGTAGGTTAACTACTGTATGATTGTGAGCATGTGAATATGTGAATAAACACAGCACAACAGTAATAAATGGCTTTGGTACAGGAAGCCAAAAAGTATTGTGAGGTGACACAATAGTATTGTGTGGGAATGCAAAAGAAAAAAATCCCCCCATGTCCCCTTGCCGGCTCCGTAAAAACAAACAAAAACAATGTTGAAAGTTGTTTTTTGGCAGGGTATTAACAAGATCCAGAGTTCTGCATGTTTTCATCTGTTGACTGGTCAATTCTTGTATTTTTATTTTATTTATGATAATATATAGGTATGCAAATGTCTGCAGTATGTTTTTATGTGTCTACTATTCATATTCTACATGTGCATCTTAATTTATTTATCACCATGGCAGAATAATTACATGCAAAGCTGATTTTGCAGTCATATCAAATGTAGCCTAAGTATTTTTTTGATAACATAAAAGAAAAAAAAAAGAAGCTACTACTGTGACTACTGACTTTAAAAATGGTAAAAATGCTTTCATGTTCTCAGCCTGGAATTAGTAGAATGCAGCTCAGCTTGACTGGTTGTGACAAACTTCAGTCATAAAAAGGAAGTGATGGACTGAGACAAGAGGGGAATGAGTGAAATAATTAAATGTTGAGAGTGACGATGGGAGTAATGATGGTGACAGCAACTGGAACTGGGCTGACACTGTAATCTAATCTTCTTTAATTTGATGACATAAACTCTTTATGTGACAGAAAACGCAGGATCATGAAGAGACTTAATAATTTACAGTTTAGTGAGACATACATGTACGTTTTTACATGTGTTTAAGTCATCAACAAGTCAAATATACAATGCTGAAAATCTTTTTTTTTTCCTTCACTGATGAAGACCGATGTTTGCAATAGCTAGGTTTCATTTTGCTCATTTTGGCAAACTGGAGCAGTTTTACCAGGGGCTAATATCAAAAAGTCCTGATGTATCTCAGTAATCCAGGTAAAAAATCAAAAAGAAAAAAATTGTATAGGTCTTCTGGACGGGTTCCTC
>NW_013952573.1:51985-53622 GCF_001266775.1 Austrofundulus limnaeus | reverse complement strand
TTTACATTATGCAATAAACAATACTGGATATGTAAGCCTAAATGTGCAAAWAAAAGTATTATAGTAAGCATGGTGGACTTTAGACATAAGATAAAATTATTTAATAWGAATTTAAGTATTGTTTTAATAAATTAAAATAAAATTACATTTTGTGTAATTTAATAGGCTAAAACTACCCAGAAACAAGCATTTGTATCAAGAGTTATTGTTGTTTTTATCTCTGATTTTACATGTGCATCCTACTTCTTTCATTTATAGTCTTTTGGGAGGGTTTCAGCTGACAACTTGCTTTGATCAGTGAAAAACAGAAAACACACATATAAGCCAATAAACACCTTCCTTGTCTTTCTGTTAGGTGTTGATAAGTAAAGCTGCAGTGTACTAATGAAGGTTCTCAGGTTTTGCGTCAGACGTCGGGGAAACAGTGACGCACAGCTGGCATCAAAGACGRAAACAATACCAGCTGATTTTTGAAGGTGAATGAGAGGGAAATGAATGAGCCGTCATGAATTGAAAAATCCTTCAATGATCACACAATTTTTAAAATTTGTTCAGACAAATATGTTCCCAAATCCTTTCACTTGTTTTGTTTGTGCCTTTTTTGCAGTTGGTGCTTATGATGCTCTTTATATAGCCACAATTTGTTAAAAAATGTTTTGAAATGATTAAAAAGCTACAGACAGCAGACTGCACTGTGAGGCACAGTTCAGGTTTTAAAATTATTTTTGTGGCAAGATGATATGAGACTGTTTCTGCGTTTTCTGACTGGAACATGTTTTTTTTTCATGGCAATAAATAGAGAAGAATAGCTTTACACCTCAGCCTCAGCATGGTCATAAAGTGCTAAGATAATAAAAGCCAAGCATTCCTTGAAGAAATGCATATCACTCACCACCTTTCATCTTTTAGACTGAAAATATCTTGTGTTGAGAAATTATGCTGCTTTTTGGTCAAACCTTGACAATTACATTACATCATGCAATATCATGGGATTTCAAGATTAAATATGTTAATCTCAGCTAAACAAAAGGTTAGTTCAATATCCATAAAACTGACTGAGTAATAGTCCTTGTTGCTWTAGATTCCAAAGAAATCACTTGTACCACAGCAAATATTACTTTCTGAAAGTTTTATTAAAAATCTGACCAGTGGTTCATGAGATATTTAAGGACACAGGGTTGACACTGACAGTCAGTACACCAATTTTAAACAAGATCTTGTGTTAGGAGTTACACATATGATGTGTTGTGAATTAATATCCACTACAACCACTCAAAATTCTAGCACATTGGAAAATTGTTTAAATATAGCCTTTTCTGTATTTTCGATGTGTGGGTTGGCAGAAGCCAGGGGCGGAGCCAGGGGGTGGCCAGGGGTGACCATGGCCACCACAGACAAATCTTTGGCCACCCCATTGGCCACCCTGCTGTACACACCCCTTCCACAGTGAAACAACCTTTAGCGATGTAATAATCCTTGACAGTTGGTGGCAGTGTTTAAGAGTTTGAAACATCACCGAGCTCTATCACTGAAGAAGAGTAACGACAAGAAAGTGATGATTTTCTTTATATATACAGAGAATATGTCTATGTAATCTGACTTATGGTGTCAACTTTTGGACTTATGGAGACAAATGT
>NW_013952573.1:45620-51234 GCF_001266775.1 Austrofundulus limnaeus | reverse complement strand
CTGAAGGCTGAATGATGCCTTGTCTTTTCTGGTTATGAGTAGACCTATCACTAAATCAGAAAAAGTGAAACATCTCTCTAAATTCACTGTTGGTGGTTATCATATATTGTACCTGTTCATTGGGTAAAATTATTAATATTAGTTTTAARCATGCAATTCATGGTCATCATTATTTGGCACAATGACATGTTACAACTAAAGATAAATAAATAAACAATACAAAAGTAAAAAGCCCCCCTAAAGTCACTGGACATGTTAAATTTTGTCACATTAATTAACATTATCTCAGCTGTAGCAGTGAGTTTAAAAACAGGATGATGGAACTAGATTGAGTATTCTGTCTCTGAAAAAAATATTAAATCAAGTGTTTATTTATGTAGGTATGTTTAACAACCTGGTAAAATACACTAGAATGCAGGAAGTGGCATCTATTTTGTTCAACATTTTTTCTGGGGGAGGATCCCCAGACCTCGCAACAGTCTGTCCCCCCACTTTCAAAATGGTTCTGCACCCATGTTTATAAGGTAGTCACTGCCTGTATAAGGACATAAGGAAATGACCAAAACACAAAGATCTGCAGAAACTTTCAAGTAAAAAAAAAATGGTGCAATTTTCCTAGCCACCCCTGTGTGAGTAGTGGTCCCAGTCTGGCCACCCCTGTGTGAGTAGTGGTCCCAGTCTGGCCACCCCTGAGAAAAATGTCTGGCTCCGCCACTGTCTGAAGCAGTCATTTTAAAATAAATCAGCTCCAAAAGTTATAGATGTGTTGAACTATGTCCAGTAGTTGAGCTCAAATAGTTATTGACATTTTTTGAATAAACACATTGTACAATTACAACCACAGAAAATGTTAAGTCAATGTCTGTAATATTGAGTTACTTATAAGCATTTTTTTTCTTTGTTCATATCAGTTGACTGCAGTGCTTAATTGAAGTGACTCCAAAAGTTGGTCAGTTGTTGATTTATAATCCAACGATTTATTTCTGAAAGTTGCATTAAGATCCGTCCAGTGGTTCCGGAGTTATTTTGGTAAGACGCGCGCGCAAAGACGGGCATAAACGTAAGTTACAAAGCTCTCATTCATGGCTTACGAAATAAAAAATAAAAAGTATTACAAACAATAAATTATACCTTATTTTGTTTACACCTCATCTTTTAAAAGATGTAAGCACCAACAATGTTTCGCCTCCAACTCCTTTATTCCCTTTTGAATAAATCTCATTTTGACGCCCTTCAGTGTCAACGCCTTTTCTCATGCCAAATCTTGTGTTCTCTTTGCTTTTTGGAGATGATTTAAACACGCTCCCTCGGTCTTACCTCTGTGCCTGGCGCGCTGTGGGATGAGGAGCGCGGCTTCGTTGTCATAAGAGATGTTCAGCGTCTCCAAAGAGCAGTTGTTCTGGAGCGCATCGGCCAGCGCTCCGACGCACTCTGAGTTCACAGATGTGTCGTTTCGCTCCAAAACATCCATCTCTTCCACACGGTGTTTTCTAACTCCACCTAACGCTGTCTAAATGGATCAAAAAGTGTCTTCGCATCAACTTTTAATCAGAATCTGTGGAAGTTAAAATAAAAAAGTCAAGCAACCATAGTCCACTAGATTTAAAAAAAGAAAGGAAGAAAAGAGAAACATGCAGATTGCTGCCTATGTTTGTTTTTTATTTCTGATCAAATGTTCCTGGTCAGAATGGGTGCGCTCTGACGGGAGGAGCACGGCGCAATGCTGCGCCTTTTGCCAAATGACCTGAACGAAGTGAGCGAGTGAGCGCAGAGGAGAGGGAGTTTCTTATGTCAGGCAGGGCGCGTGCGCGTGCATACATGTGGGGGGTGGTCTGTTTGCCACCCACCATAAATATTAACGCTTTTATTGGTCAGTTTACGCACATATCTGTGTGCAGTATTGTTTTTTTTTTTCCTCTTTTAAAATGTTGAGCAACTTTTTAAACAGGAAGCTAAATAATTCTTTAAACCTGTTAAAGAACATGAGTTCTTCTGATATTTCAATAAGCATGTTTATCCTCGGCTTTGAGTACAAGTAATTATTATTATGACATAGTAAAATCAAGACAGGGAGTTTCTCGTGCTTGACTCCAATGAAAGCCTCTGCAGGGGAATGTTTCCACACAGCCTGCTGCAGGTATTAAGCTCCTCGTGTGTCAGCACTAATTTGATTTGCAGGCTGACGGATTTGTTTGCAGATTTAATTGACAGCGTGATCGTTTCCACCTTGTTTAATGTGCTGATCTGATGCTGGAACAGTCAAAGCCCCTCACAGGATCACTGCTGCCCTCAGGTGGTGAGGACAGGAAACGCTTCGCATCATGTGGATGAAGCTCAGTCTGTCATTTCACAACTACTGTCAATCATTTATTTAACCATGAAGTTGGATGCAAGAAATAACACTTTAAATAGGAAGTCAKTCAGATTGTTTCTTAAAAAGAGATTGACAAAATACAGTTGTTAAGGAATAATTTATTTAACAAAGATTTACAACAAGCAATCTCAATGTTAGCATCAGAAAACACTCCCATGTTGGCCTATAATCAGTCAAACATCAGCCCAACACAACACAACACAACACAACCCTGGCTGAAGAGTGAATGACTCACTTCTTCTGACTCGATCACCTAGTATTATTTTACTGCATCTATGATTTGAGACAAAGCAAGACATTAAACAACGATAAAAGAACTGATCAGCTTTGGAGGGCTTTCTGCAGTTGAGAAAATTAATACAAAACGTAACTTGATTTATTTGGTTGTATTTAATTTGTTCAAAAGTATATCGCAATGCAGCTAAAAAAAGATATGAGGGACACAGCCTAGGGGTTTTTATTTCAGTTTTTAGTATTTTTTTTTAATTTTAGGTTTTTTTAAAGATGTTGAAGAAATTATTGGGGTTTATGTTATACACTGATTTTAATTACACTAAAATCAGTGTATAACATAAACCCCATTTCTTCAATGTGATACATTCAGTGAGGAAGCTACCAAATAAAACAGGATTATATTTCTTGAGCTTGTTTTGCAAGATGTTTTCCAAACTGTAACTCCACAGCCTAAATGGGTAAATTGTTATTTGTTTGTTTTTAAATGTGCAATTTGTTTAAAATAAAATAGGGGAGAAATGAGATTTGTGGTTCCATTTTTTTGATTTTTGTAAAACTCTGACCTGGAGTTTTCACTTATTGATTATGATTTATCTTTAGCATTTATGATTAATGGTAAGCTCTCTATTTTCCAGAATTATTCATTTCAATGTAAAAATTAATGCAGTGTTCTTAATGAAAGTTAAAAGGCAGCACCGAGCTTTCTACATGTGCAATTAAAACTTTTATCTTTTAAAGAGGTTTTCTTTCTTTCTTTTGTATTTCTCTCTTCCTTTACCTGATTTTCCACGCACTTTCTCTTTGCACTTTGAGTTTTTACTTTAGCTATGAGTGAGTCACCACTGTGGCTGCTAAAGTCTAATAAATAATTTGAAATAAAACAAACAAAACACTAATACAACATTGGAATCAGATAGGCATTGTGTCAGGTTTGCTTTAAAGATGCATTTAGATCATATTTATTTCAAAGGCTACATACAAATTTTAACATAAGCAGCACTGATGTGGCATCTAATATTCCTGTAGTGTTTTAATTATCTTGTTTTCTGGTTTCAGTCATTTAATGTACTTTTTGCAGTCTTATGAAAGAGTTCACTTTCATTACTGGAAAAAAAGGATAGTTTTTATTGGACATTCTAATAGTCTGAAGTTGTCACTAAATATATGAAGATTTCTGCATATGAACATGAAATATTTTATTCAGATTGTCTCCTGGCTGGAAAGGAGCTGCAAACACAATATGATGCTTGGGTCTGGAAGGGCTAAACGCTTGTTTTTCTGTAAACCTTACAGAACAACTGTCTTCTCTGTGCCTTCTGTAAACTTGAAAGGTTAAAAAGTCGCTGTGACTGAGAAGAGCAGGCGGCATCTGCTCGGCCTTCAAGCAGACAAAGAACCGAGAGAAGAGAGGGAGATAAAAACGGGGCCATTGCTTCAAGCACCTCCTCTGCAATCTCTCATTTGATGTGTGTGTGTGTGTGTGTGTGTGTGTGTGTGAGGCTTCAGCGGGTCATGTGCAGAGCCACTTAGCACAGATAAACAAGCCTTGTGAGGATGCCAATCAAGGCGAGAAGCGAGACTAGTGCTCCCTTTTGAGTGTGCTAATTGCTGGCATGGCATGGGACATTGATTACAGATACTCCACTGCTGATGAGGACAAGTTGAAGATAATCACCTCTGGGGTGGTGCTTCACATCTCATGTCTGCATCTTCTGATGCTTCAGTATATCCATACTTTGCTGCCGTTGCTGTAAACACACTCAGATCATGTTACAGATCAAATAAACAACCGTGGCTCCAGAAGGCCCATCAACACAAGCAGGCAAGACATTAAACAGCAGGTGGTGGCTGCAGGTAATGGATAGGGAATGCATCAAGCTGAGCTAAAGCAGATTTCTGTTTCCTTCCACTCAGCTCTGCCTGTGGCTCCTGGACCCCAGGGATGGATTGGTCAAACATGGTTCCAGGCCAACATGGGGCGTAGGGGTGCAGGGTTGGAGTTACTGTGGTGCTTCCTGATAAACTCAAAACAGAAACCCATCAACACGCTAACTGCCCGGTCTGCAGATGAAACTGTAAATTTGTGACAAACAGCAGTTCTGATGCTTTTTTGACTTGGTCAGATTTGAAGATTCTTCTGCTTCCTGGGATCAATAACTATAACTCCACAAGGTCAAAACACTTTAAGTGCAAAAAGAAACTGAATGAGATGATTTGTACATTATTGTTGCATCATGATAAGAAAGCATTGCACATAAATGCATTTTAATCAACAATTGCACATTTGTAATCCAAGTGGTTGAGACAGTGCAGCAATCTGGAGCTCTTGTTCAGAGAAGCACCATAATCCTTATATTTATCTAGTCTGTAAAGAAAACAATAGACAAGAAAATCAGATAAAAACCAGACATCTTCTTTAGAGATGAAGATGTTATGGATGTCAGAAACTTTTTTTATTGTTATGGGTCACGGAGACACAACCGTGATGATCATATTTGAGTTACATTACCAATTTTCAGCTTCACCATTTTAAAATGGATTTTGGACACCAAAAAGATTATGCTTTTATGGTAAAATTTATAAGAAATTAGGTTCCATCTACGGCATTTTTTTATAAAACCTGAGATTTTCTGCATTTTTGTCTTCATATGAGTTTTAGATGTGAAAATGCGAGATGTTCAAAAAAGCTTTTGAAAGAGATTCTTATTGTTAGTACCTTTTACTTTTGCAGTTGCTGTTTTATAGAAAATATAACAGGAAAAATTATAACAACAGGAACATCTTTGTCACTGCACATGTATGGAGCATTTTCAGTAGTTAGATTGTTCCAGTATCATTCCTAAAGTTGTACATTTAATACAACAACTTGGTAGTTAGATGTTCACGACAGTTTACGAGTAAGAGGGGGAAATACAGCAGGTAAAATAAGTATTGAACACGTCAACATTTTTCTCAGTAAATATATTACTAGAGGTGCTAATGACATGAAATTTTCACCAGATGTCG
>NW_013952573.1:38546-40950 GCF_001266775.1 Austrofundulus limnaeus | reverse complement strand
TATATATATATATATGATTTGCTCAGGCTACGCTGCCTTTTGGTGAGGATTTTCCAGGTTTTTGAAAAAAAAAAAAACGAACAGAATCTGGAGGCACACAGATGGCCACAACACAGAGCTTTGTCTCATCACAGTTTAAATGATTTTTATACACTGGGGCTCTAATGATCCACTAAACTAGAGGGTCATCAAAACGAGGCATGAGGGGTTCTGCTAGAAATCCTTTTATTTCTAGTTTAGTGTGAGGAGTTTTGAGTCTGGTTTTAAGTCAGCCCCCCATCTGAGACACTCTGTGACCCGACAGTTTTGTCCTCATCAGTAGGTGTGTTGTTGTTGCTGCTTGTGTCACAGCATGAACTAATCTTAACACAGTCTCCTCTGCATATTATTCTAAGGCAAATGTGGGATTTTTTAAACATATAATGAAAAGGGTGGTTTCTAACCTGATCGTTTATGGACCTTTTCACTAAAGTAGCTTTTGAGCCCATCACCTGTRAAACAATAAATAATAAATAGTGGTCAAACTGTGTTGTTTGTTTATGACACTCAATTGCAATTTACCAGAGTCAGACTGTGGGCTCTTTATTTTGCAGAAAGCTCTCCAGAATGCTAAATGTTGAGTTCCACCACAAAACAACGTTTTGTTTAGTCTACAGCAGGACTTGCAGCTTCCGTGCGGCTTTGCTTTGCTTCTGCATATCTCATAATGCTCTTCATCTTGTGTTTAATGTTCTGCATTGCAGGCATTCATGACTTTTAAGCAAAGGAGATGTGCAAAACATTAAACAAGGTTCCATTTTAGTATCTAATCAGCTGCCTTAATTTTGTTGCTTGCATCGTCAGTAACACAAGYATCAACTTTGCTTTCAATGTGCCACAGAAAGTTAACTCTTGTGCCAGACGGGAGCTTTTCAGTCACAGAAAATCACTCCAATAAGTTGGAATGTAGTTTCCAGTCAATGGCATAGATACGTAGCTGGTGGTGGTGTTTGATGTGTAGCAGTCTGTTGTGAGGCAAACAGCAGGAACATTCTTGATCTTTTCATGGAGCTCTGCTCCTTCAGGTTTCACAGCATCTTTTCAGAAACAGTTAATCTTTTTCAGTAGAATTGTTGGGTCTAGAGTGTTTGGGTATAAGGTCTGAAGTCACTGTCTTCAACGATGGGAAATAGTTAGAATTCCTGTGCAATCATTTTGATGAGAGCTTCATCATTGTTGCTCTGCTTTTGAGGTGGTTTCCTAAAAAACATATGCATAAATGACTGCCTGGGCTTCCTTTCTTGTGGTCGAGCTGCTGCAGTAGACAAGCTATGGATCTGTATTTGTACCTGCAGATGTTGTTGCTGCCTTCAGCTGCTGCTGTGTATTGTATCTCTCACAAAATAACAGAAGGTGCTTATTTTTTACATGCCTCTTATTGTTCAATATGCTTCCTCCATGTAAAGATATCAGTTTTTTTAATTTTTTTTAATTTTCTGTCCAGACATCTGTGATTGGTTTACTGCAATAAATTGCATCCAAGTATCAGGTAAGGGCAAGGAGGAAGAGCAGTTGGCCTCACCTACCAATCATATGAAGAAAATCATATCCCAGATTTCAATCAAGCCATTCACATTTGGGATGTGGTGGAACATGACGTGCATCTGACAAATCTACAGCAACAACTACATGATGAAAACATATCAGTATATCTATCTTTCTGTTGAATAAAGGTATAAATAATTAAGATATTTCTGAAGATAAAAGTGGGTAAAACACAAGATGTACTTAATAAAGTGTGCATTAACAGACTCATCTGAGTTTGCTGTTTTTCCAGTCTTTAACCAAATAAGCAACTCAACTCATCTGAGTCTGTTTTTCAGACATTCAACTGCTTTAATTAAGTTTTTTATGATGATTTGTCATCAGCACACATGCTTCATGCTTAACGGCTTCCTGTAGAAAAAAAAGCAGGTTGATAGGAGACGATTCTTTTTAGCATTCAAAGTCCATGGATTTTCATTTTATTGTCCACAGTCAGCTGTGCGTGCCATTAAACATTAACCACCACTGCAGGCTCTCATAGAAGATTAACTTTTCACCTTTAGCTATCAGCACTTCTGCTGAATTATCTTCTGTGATAATTGTGCTTAATGGGTAACAGTGGTCACAAGAATCAGGAGGGGACAGCATACAGATTTCTAAGATTATAAACTGATTGTAAGAAATAAAAACCTTACTGTTATTTTTTGTATTATTGTAGATCACAGCTTCAAAACTTCAAAGTCTACTTTAAAGATTCATGTTTACATCTGAAATCATCAATTTGGAAATATTCAGAGATATTGAAACAATTGACTATTACTTTCTTTTTGTGTGTGTGTGTGTGTGTGTGTGTGTGTGTGTGTGTGTGTGTGTGTGTGTG
>NW_013952573.1:37054-38482 GCF_001266775.1 Austrofundulus limnaeus | reverse complement strand
TGTGCATTTTTACACTCCTGAAGTCCCTCAAGAGCCTTGAACTTGACTAAACTTTCAGCATTCCACCACAAAGGAAATGATTGTTATGTCCTTGCTGAAGGTGAATGTGTGTTTGTCATCTCTGGGAAGTGTGTGTCTGTGTATGTGTGTGTGTGTGTGTGGGGGGGTGTGTGTGTGTGCGTGTGTGTGTGTGTGTGTTAGGACATGGCCACATGCAAGCCAAGAGTGATTTCTCTGAACAAGAAGCCAGGTCAGACATTTGGCTTCTATCTGAGGGCAGAGCAAAGCGAGGAGGGTCACCTGATTCGCTGCCTGGAAATGGGAGGTCCAGCTGAACTGGCTGGTATGAAAGATGGAGACCGCATCATCCGAGTCAATGGAACATTTGTTGATGGACTGAACCATTCAGAGGTGAGCTGGATGCTGAGACATTGTCCACTAATCAAACCAATACCTGAACTAATCCAACCACCAACTTTACGTTTTGATTCTTCGTGGCGTCTCTCGGACAGGTGGTGGACCTGGTGAAAAACAGTGGAGCCTCTGTCACATTCCACATTCTGGATGAATCATCCTATAAGCAAGCTAAAGCCCTTGGAGTGAACCTTTCTGACCCACAAAGCACGCCTGTTACCAATGGAGGGACAAAAGGGGCTCCAAAACCCAAACTCTGCTACTTGGTCAAGTCTAGCTCAGGATATGGCTTTTCTATTCGCTCAGTTACAGGTGAGATGAGTATAGACCTTCAAACTGACTGTAAACTTTACAGTTTAAGTCATAAAAATTTAATAAAAAAATGCCACATTCATGTATTTATGGAAGTAAACAATTTATTTGACAATCAGTACAGCAGACTTAGAAATAACAACGACTTAGGTTTGATGTACAGTAATTAAAATCTGAATAAGTTGTACACAACTTTGTTGAAAATGAAGAAAGGAATCCAGTAGCCTTTGATTCAACTTGTTAGGATTATCATATCCTCATGATTGAGAATTTACACCAACATCTTGCTTTTATAAATAAACAAYACATGAATTGCCCTTTTTACTTGTTACAAGACACAAGAGTACAATGTGAAAATCTTGTTTCAAATTTGCGCCTCTGCTACATTTTAGCAACTTTGATGAAATTGGTCAACCTTTGCATTGAAAAAATATTTTTGACATATGGTAAACATTCTCAAGACATCTGTTTAAAATCAAGCATAAAAGTTTTTTTTTTCTCATTTTAACCAGAGGTGTCAAAAGTATTCACATTCATTACTGAAGTAGAAGTATTGATACTAGGGTTTAAAAAATACCTTTTCAGAAGTAGAAGTATCAACTTGAGCTTTTTACTCAAGTAAAAGTATAAAAGTACTGGTTTTAAAACTACTTAAAGTAATGAACACTATAAAAAAGTCCATTAAAGATGAAATCTTAGGCT
>NW_013952573.1:32740-35651 GCF_001266775.1 Austrofundulus limnaeus | reverse complement strand
CAAACACATATTTGATTAGATAAAACCATATAAGAGTTGGTGGTAAAGGTAGCTAAATACCAAAGTATTGACTTGCACAATAGTCCAACATCATCAGTGAAACTCTTTACCTTTTAATGTAAAACTGACATTTTATCTGCCAATCTTGCTGTGATGACTATAGGTGAGCAGGGTGTGTATATGACTGAGGTGGCTCCAGGAGGTGTGGCAGACAAAGCAGGAGTCCAAGTCAAAGATCATCTGCTCGAAGTCAATGGGGAGAACGTGGAAAAGTCCTCTCATGATCAAGTAGTGGAAAAAATCAAGCAGGGCGGGAATAGCATCATGTTTCTACTGGCTGATGAGGAAACCAAAACTTTCTATCAGAACAAACGTGCAAAGATGGGTTCACGGTTGGCAACAGTGAAGTACCTGCCACTCCAGCCTCGCATCATTAAGTTGACCAAAGGTTCTGATGGATATGGCTTTATGCTCAGAGAGGAACCCAAACAAACAGGCACGGTTATTATATTTTACTATACCTTAGATTGTTTAGAGACATGACTTATTAATGTGCATCCTGACTTGTTGCAGGACATTTCATTAAGGATATTGACAAAGGCAGCCCGGCACAAAAAGCAGGTCTAAAGGAAATGGACAGGATGGTGGCTGTGAATGGCATGGAGGTGGACAACAGCAGCCATGAGCAGGTAGTGGACAAGATCAAGCAAAGTGGAGACAACTGCTGCTTACTTGTGGTGGACAAAGACACAGACCAAATTTACAAGAAGGTGAGCCACAAACTCATTCTCTATGTTTAATGCAGGATAATATACAGTTATAATATAGCATGTATCTTACAGGGAAAAGTGTCTCCTATGCTCTTCTGGGAGGAAATGAAAGAGTCCAACTCACCGCCCAGTTACACAGAGGCTATGAAAATGCCTGCTTCTGTTCAACCATCCACATCTGCTCAAGAGAAGGAAAAGGATCTGAGGCCTAAATTGTGTAAGATGGAGAAAACCTCTGCTGGCTATGGCTTCCACCTAAATGGCGTTGAGGGTGTGTTTGGTCAACACATCCAGAAGGTAAAACTAACAAGAGTGTCCACTTTTGTGACTGTAACCACTTTAAAACCAAATGGTCACGAATGTTTTCTCGCTTCAGGTGGTGAAGGGCGGAGCAGCAGACGTGGCAGGTCTGGAGGATGATGACATTGTCGTGGAGGTAAACGGGGTAAACGTGGAGCAGAGCACCCATGCAGAGGTGGTGGAAATGATCCACAAAAGTGGCAACTCTCTGGAGATGCTGGTAGCGAACAAGAGCGTCTACAAACAGCTTAAAGCAAAAGGAGTGACTATCGCACCTCGGCTGCTTGAGGGAACAACCAACAGTCAAATCCACACTGCAGACACTCCAGAAATGAGCAAGTCGACACAGAAGGAGGCCTGGTCTGAAACTCCACCTCAAGCAGAAAAACAGAGGGTAAGTGGTACCATTATAGACGTTTTAACCAGGTTGGTTGTAGACATGACAAGGGTTCCATGCAAGCTCAAATGCTTTACCTGAATTGCATTTTTCAAATATTTGAGGTGAATGAGTTTTTGAACTGACTTCTACCACCAAAAGAATGTACTTGGTTATTTTTATAGAATTTTGAAAATTTCACATTTACGATCAGTCTAAGTTGCCTTACAAGTGATGCTAGATTTAAACAATTTTACATTTTTTAATAAGATGGGCAGACACAAGCAAAAAAATACAGCATCACTTCCTGCTTTAGCTAATACCTAAGAAAGCGGGTGTGTGTGTCTGTAGTTTTAAGTTAAATAGTGGTTTTTCCTTGGTGTGTTAAAGGTGAAGGTGTGGTGTTGATTGACAGTGGTTATCAGTGCTGATAAAGAATGAATGGATTTGAGCAGTTACGGCTTGTGAACATGAAAGAGTTCATCCACTTTGAGACGAGAAGGTTGTTCAGGCATTTTCTGGGGAACATCATGTCTTTGTAGACATTTGACAAAAATTTTGGTTCCTTTGATTTTTATGTTTAGCTGATCCAAGTTAACCTTTGTCTTCCTTTTACTTGTGCAAATAAACAGTTGCTATATCTTGCCACGGCTGCTCTGTTCCTCATTAACAAAAAATGTTAAACGTTGTCAGTTTAATTTTCATTCTCTTCGTCGTTAACTTTTGTGTTGACATCTTGCATGAATGGTGGTTGATCCATATCACTTTGATAAACAAATGTAAATTCCCCCTTGTGAAGTTTTATTGTTATGCAAGACAAAAAAACATTCAGCTAGACTGTGGTTTATTGGCTAGTGTTACCATAAAAACAAAATTTATGTGCAAGCCAATTTAAGAACAGGATAGGTAGAAAATTCTGTCAAAATTTAGAGCATTTTATTGAATATTTACATAGCAATTACAATAAAAATCACTGTTCTATAAGTATCTTGTTTGGATGAAAATGCAACTAAAACAGCCAAATTAATATTATTTTAATGACACTGTCTATGTGCTACGGAGCCTGCGAGGGGACACGGGGGGATTTTTTTTTCCTTTTGCATTCCCACGCAATACCTTTGTGTTCCCATGCAATACACCTTTGTGTTCCCATGCAATACCTTTGTGTTCCCATGCAATACACCTTTGTGTTCCCATGCAATGCCTTTGTGTTCCCATGCAATACACCTTTGTGTTCCCATGCAATGCCTTTGTGTTCCCATGCAATACACCTTTGTGTTCCCATGCAATGCCTTTGTGTTCCCATGCAATACACCTTTGTGTTCCCATGCAATGCCTTTGTGTTCCCATGCAATACACCTTTGTGTTCCCATGCAATGCCTTTGTGTTCCCATGCAATACACCTTTGTGTTCCCATGCAATGCCTTTGTGTTCCCATGCAATACACCTTTGTGTTCCCATGCAA
>NW_013952573.1:28033-32057 GCF_001266775.1 Austrofundulus limnaeus | reverse complement strand
AAGTACAGATAACCAAAATTTCTACTTAAGTACAGTAACAAAGTATTTGTACTTAGTTACTTTACAATTCTGGTTGAGATTAGCCGTGTCATGTGACACGTCTTACCTTAGTGAGAGTGATGAGTAGGCCTCGGATGGAAGTMACAATTATAATTCCAACCAAGATGAAAGAAATATGTTGAGACCAAAACTTAACCTGGAACAAGAAAAATAATCAAACATAAGGAAAAATCTAACTTACAAGCATAAGATTTAAACTAGTGTTTTCAAGAATGAGCAAAGACCCTGTTTACATMTGAATGCTCTCTAGAAATAACCCAAATTTTTCCATATTGATTGTGAAAAAGTTGCATGTTTACACTGTAATGCTGTGCTCAAAGAGTCTGCAGTAGTTTCCATACCAGGTCAATAGCTGGATCTGTGATTTTGGTATWTCAACAATACACCCATGCATATTTTTATCTCAACTAGGACTCTCCATTGTTACTGTTGCTCATCTCCTCACACAAAAATAGCGCCCATAGTGCTTCCATATGATTTCACATTGATGCTGGGCATTTAAAAAAAAAGGTTTCACCCTGAGACCTGCATTCAAAAAGCTTTGGTGTCAAGAGAAAACAACTGCTGCTGTCGCATACACAAACAGCTGCAATGCAACCGCAAGGCTACAGTTTCACTTAAAAACATGAACAGAGCCCAGGGTAGCTACATGTATTTGATTTTGTAAAGACGATTCAACACAAGCGGAAAGAACAGATGAGAGACGATAATAACAAGCAATTATCTTTACAAGGGGTCACAGCAGGTATGCATAGGCGTGTACCTGTACTAATCACAGGGCTTTGCAGCTCTTTAAGGGACATAAACAAATCGCTTTGAAGTAAATCATTAAATTTAACTATGGATGCTTATGTGCTATGGTTAGTGTAAAGGTTAACGCAGMACTAGCTACAAAAGGAGTTAAGAGTAGGTCAGTGTTAACACCTCGGATGTAATGAAAGAACTTTGGGTATGCGWGTGCACATGCATGGGTTTCTCACATCGAACTGGATGCCCAGGTAGTTCACTGTAATTTCAATGCCCCTCGTCACCGGATCTGTCTTTCCAACTCGATCGAACACAATGTTTATTGTGGCCTGTAATAAAAAAAATGTTTTTTTATTATTAAGATGAATACCACTGTTTGCTGTTATAAAACACTTGAATATACACCGCCTGGCCAAAAAAAAATAAAAAAACTGCTACCTGGATTTAACTAAGCAAATAGGTAAGAGCCTCCTATTGGRTRATTACTGCATTGRMAATTATCTTTCAGCTGGCAACAATTTATTTAACCCCAACTGGTGCAATAAGTCGCTTCTCATTTCTTAGACAACCATGTGGAAAGACACATGGCTAACCAGAAAAAAGGCTTCAATTTGCTAGGGAGCATAAAGATTGGATTCTGGAGCAATGGAAGGTCATGTGGTCTGATGAGAACAGATTTACTCTGTTCAAGAGTGATGGGGGCATTGGGGTAAGAAGAGAGTCRGGTGAAGTGATGCACCCATCATGCCTAGTGCCTACTATACAAGCCTGTGGGGGCAGTGCTATGATGTRGGGCTGCTGCAGTCAGTCAGGTCTAGGTTCAGCAACARTCTGTGCTCAAAGAATGAGGTCAGSTGACCTGAATATACTGAAGGACCARRTTATTCCATCAAGGGATTGTTTCTTCCCTGATGACACAGTTATATTCCAAGATGACAATGCCAGGATTCATCGGGCTGGAATTGTGAAAGAGTGGTTCAGRGAGCAKGAGACATCACAGTCCATAGAGGATCTTCGGGATGTGCTGGAGAAGGCTTTGTGCAGCGGTMAGACTCTACCATCATCAATGCAAGGTCTTGGTGAAAAATAATGTGACACCGGATGGAAATAAATCTTGTGACATTGCAGAAGTTTATCCAAACAATGCTACAGCGAACGTGTGCCAAAAGCAAAGCTTAAGGTGGTCCTACAAAATATTAGAGTGTGTGATTCATTTTTTTGTTGTTGGCCAGGCAGTGTATAACAGTATAAAGCACATGAGAGTAGGAGGTATGTTACAGTATATTCATGTCTTTACCATGAAAATTTTCCAAACGCAATAGATGGAGAAGAAGTAACCAAGAAAGTTGAAGTATTTTCCCTGAAATGTCTTCGAGTATTCAATCCGCTCCTAAAAACAGCAAAAACGGTTAACAAATAGTTCAGTCATTTTTCACATGGAAGCAAAATAGATAAATATTTCTAATAAGACATGCTGTGCGTTATAATAACTTAGCTACTTTTATTTCATTAGTTTCATTTAAAGGACTTACAGCAAAAGTTTGTGTGGATGCTTCCAACATAAGTGACAACATAATATTTCTGTCTAGAGAAGCTGAAAAACATTGTATTAACTAAAATAAAGATCAAACACCATACTTTTAGCTATTTCAGAAAAATATATTTCTTTAAATGCTTTTATTTATTTCTGTTTGTGAAAGTGAAAAAAAGATGAACCTGGATTCATAAAACACACTAAAACAATAAACCCAGATAAAAGATCAAGTTAAACATTCCTAACCAGCAAATACTGTATGTTGAGACAGAAATCCATTTTAAAGTTCACACCTTTGTTTCTTTTTTTATGTTTGTTGTTGGTTTTCAGAGCATTTTGTACAAATAACTTCTCTAGTTAAAAGGAAAAGAGAGTCCATATGCATCACCAATGTTACCTTGGTGGCCTGCAAATCCACAGTTTCAAGGAAAAGTTGTCGACTCAACTCCTCCAGAGCATCAACTTCTTGCTGGATCAGAGAGAGATCTGAGGGTAAAAAGTTAAGGATGATATCAACTTCAGTGACTGTAAACAGTAATCATTGAWCTGAACATGAAGAATGCATGCATTTAAATTGAATGCAAAAATAAAGGATACTTTCACTGCCTGTTTGAGTGGAAGTGACACTCTTGATCATCCCCCACAATCCTGTCTGTTTATTCTGGTCCTCCCCTCGTTGGTACATCTGCCTCCGTGTCATAGCAATCCTTCAGTTAAAATAAGATGCAAGTCCATATGTAGTGTCAAAACAAAAACAAATGCCATCAGAAGTTTAGAGGGGGTGGGGGAAAGTATAATTTCTCACCGCTTCTTTTTGCTGACAATCATGTCCATAGTTTGGAGCAGTCGCCTCTCTAAAGCAAGGATATCACTGTCTGTGACATTCCTATTAAAACATAAATAAAAAGAATTGTTAGTATTGGTTTTATTAGCATCCTTCAAGCAAAAATACAACTGACCGTTATATGTAGTTGATCATATGTGAGCTGAGATTATTTTTTGCATGATCTGGCTGCTAAAAGCAGCGTGACAAAAGCCCAAGAGATGAACTCACCTTAGGAAATAAGACATATAGGTGTAGGGACAGTTGACAGCACCGAAGCCCGACAGCAGCGCCATGAGAGTGACACCGATCACTCCAACGCGACTGATTAGCTGCTCAATGGACAGAATTCCTGCAGAAAAGTCAGCAACACACTGAAAGATATTTTCTGACTGATTAACTGAATKTTAGATACAGCCTTAWATCTTTTATTTTGTGATYKGTTGTCATCACTAACACTACTTTAACCAGTAAGMGAGTCAACAAGTCTGTAGTTAGTGAGCAGCGTGACTCTCACTTATGTTGATGTAAGAACCACCCCAAAGGGTGTGACCAGGGTGTTCTATAAATATTATGGTTTTTAAAAGGACATCAGAGGAATCAGAGGAGTTAGAAGCCATTTTGTTTTGATTAGACTCTAACATGGGCTCTGAGGGTGAAATGGAGTTTTTAGATCTGAGACTAAACAATTAACTGACAACTGGATTGGGTTTTCTGCGTTATTCAGGCTTTCAATTTGTGAATATTTTCTTACAACACAAAAAAAACAGAACTATTAAAAGACGAGATATTTATAAATGTGACCCATCATATCGAAATGAGGATTAGGTCAAATTTGGTCAAAATGACCTAATTACATT
>NW_013952573.1:23644-27406 GCF_001266775.1 Austrofundulus limnaeus | reverse complement strand
TGGAAAGCAGCCGAATATTTGATGTTCAGCAGCTGAAGCTGAAGACACTTTTTGTTGATTTTTCTTTTTATATATTTTGCTTCACCAGCAGGTAAAAGTGGTTTCTCATCAGAAGGTTTTATAACTGGAAGAACTCTTGGCTGGTCTTTCCTCTGGCTCTGATAAAAACCAGGAAGTGGACTAACAGGAGTCCCGTGTGGACGGACTGAACCGAGCTGGAGCTGATTCCACCAGTGTACAGAGACTGTCTGCATGATATTTAGGTGTGGGATGGAGATTTATCTTGTGGATTATTTTTAAATACCCGAACAAGTCAAAAAAAAATCAGGGATTTTGTTGCTACTGCTCAAATAATGCTCAAATAATGCTTCAAAATTTAGTTTTATGATTTTATTTCAGACAGTTCATTCAACTGATACATTGATAAGGCTTTTATTCATTATATTTTGACAAAATGCAATTTTTATTAACATTTTAGTCAAAACACTATATTTGCCTCTTTCTCCATATACCACTTTTGGACTTAATCCTCGTTTCAATGTGATGGGTCACAWATATAGTGTTTCTGATACRATACCTMTGTGATTAYASAGGTGACACCTGCAGAGTGAAGAAAGCACACTCACCATGCTTCGGACTCAAGATGGGGAAGGGGTCACCCAGCTTCCAGAAGAAATACATGAAGGTGAACCAAACCATACAGGCAAAAAGAAGTCTTTGCTTCTGAACTGCAAAGTTACGCAGATCGACAAAAGATAACATTAAATCGCCAAACATTTAGACGTCATCTTTGTAAAGCAGTCATACTTACACAGTCGTATGTTGCTGACAACAAAATAGCCGATGTAGAAAGGCACCACAAAGATTAGAACCAGCAGAATCACGTACAGATTCAGCTTCCAGTGGAAATACCTGGAACTGTGACAAGGACGTAAAGGTTGGTCCCATTTATCAGCTGTGAGCAGTGAAACAAACCGATCCGAAAGGAAAGCTTATACCTGCTGCTTAAGGCACCGAGAATCTCGAAGATAATGAGCTCAAACATGGTACATGAGAATGCAAAGGTGACGGAGAAAACCACCTGGACAACATACTGACGCACCTGAAAATAAAAGCAGATGGTCTGTCAGGACKTTTACACATCAAATAATAAAAAAAGGAAGGTGAACTTTTTTCTATCAAAATCTTCATAGTCCCTTTAAACATTTCAAATAGTATTTTCTACACAAATGTCTTGTGATATAGCCATACCTCATAGTCTTTGAATAACTGCCGCATGAAAAACAACCAGCCAAACCCAAAGAACAACACCTGTGTCAAAACAAACAGAATTATTTTTAAAGAAGACGTAAGAAGCCAGCTGTATCCCAGTTTCTTTGTTTGTTTTCTGTAGGTTTTTCCCATTTAATTTCACCAAACTAGTTTAATTTTCTGAAATATTAAACAGCTACTATTAAAGCTAATGGACTTCATCCCTCATGTTTGCCTTTCATGACGTTTTGAGGCATTGAACTTTAACTAAAGGGTTGTTTACAATAGCAGAACAATATGTGTCAATGGTGTTAACAAGTGAAAACAAAAAAAAAACAAGTTTGTACACAAATTCTTATTTTATCGAGTGCTACAAATATATTTTTTATTTTATTTACCGTTATTTAACCAGGCAAGTCCCATTGAGAGCACAGATCTCTTTTTCAAGGGAGGCCTGGGCCAGAAAGCACCCTATTGTACATGTTTTTTTTATAAACAATGAAACAACTCTAGAGAAAGAAACACATTTTATAATCGCAAATACTTAGGCCTAAAGTGATCTTTATCTTATTTTAATTAAAGCTGCATAAAAGCAATAAGTAAACATTAGCACAAAATTATATATGCATTATTACATAATATGAAATATGTCATTTCATATTAATGTRCATGTTTCTGTTCAAACTATACAAAATTCATTTGACTTAAAGGAGATGTTTCATGCTTTTTAAATCCTGCTTTTTCATGTTTAAATCATTCGGTTGGGGTCTATAAAATGGAACGGCAATGCTTTGGTCTGAATTCCTCCTCTTTCAGCTTTTTTCTGAGGTGTGTTTTAAATTATGTCCTAAATATTACCAAAAACGATTGAAGATATATTTGCAGCACCAGGAGGGACAAAATTCAACTTATCTGCACTACTAGAGACTCCAAGWACWCAACAAAATGCATTCAATGGCTMTAAAAGTGGATTTTGCATATGTCCMCTTCAATTGTGAAGACTTTAGTTGTAAAACTAAAACAGCACATTTTTACTGTTCACTTTAAAAATAACAGATCCTATGTGATGTGTGATATTCGCACAAGACAATCACAAAGATACTATTTAAACAACAATGTGCATTAAAAAGAGTTTTCACGTAACATTACAGTACATATTATGAAAATTGTCACAATGCAACATGAATTTAACTAGTCAATCGAAACTGTAGCCAAACAAAACTATTAATATCTGGTGAAATACGTACGTATGGTCCTGCATAAGAAGGTATGTTGGTATTTATTTTCAAATAGTTCGTAATGCAAAAAATATTTTTTTGTTTAAGGACTTAAGTTGGACGCATAAAAGGTTTTGACATTTACCTGAGAGGTGAACATGATCACTGAGTCCACCAAAAACGACATGATGACAAACTTAAAAGCAGCCTCTCAGTTTCAGTTCATCTTAGTTCAAAACCTGATAATACTCGTATGTTTTGGAATAAAAAGTATGTTAAGTCACCAAAGAGATCATTTTAGGGGCATTTGTTTTGCATTTCGGCTTCTGCTCATCAGTCCRGCAGATCCACTTCCGTCGCACAATTATGACGTCATGTAAACTCAAACTTAAAAATATTTAAAAACTAGGAAACATCAAAAACTATTTGTGAGCGAACTAGCATAGTTATCGGATCTGAAAAATAATACGGCCAAAAATACAACAACAATAGAAAATATCATAAAAATATTATTTTTTAAATCTTGTTTTAAGACGATTTTGCAGTTTGAATATTTTAAATTTCATATTTAAATTTACCCCGACTTAAAAAAATAAATTTTTAATCCTAAACAATATTTAGTTTTGCCTACTTTATAAATAAGAGAAACAGTAGTGCCACTTGAAGAGAAACAGTATTTCTCTAAGACTGACACCAGAGGGCGCTGTGAGACAAAAATACATGAAACTTATTATTGACTCCATGCAGCCCCTGAGTTTTACTCCTGTGCTCAATATCAGCCAGTTTGCCACTGGAGACAGTCTGAGCTGGTGCTGCTCATAGTATGTATTTAAATCAGTAGGAAACAGGTTCTTTCTTGATGAAAAGCCCCAAAGCTGCTGSATTAAAAGGATGAACATTTTGCAGAACATTCGGTAGCTTTTTCTTTTATTTTACATTAGGACACAAGAGGTAAGTGGATCTTATGGAAATATATGTTCTTATTCAACTAGTAAAAGAAAGTGATRATCTGAGCTTTTCTTATTTTTAATTAACTTAAGCTGTTTATGCTTTAATTTAATAAACAATAATGGTCTTAATAGATGGACATTTCCTGACAAATTAAAAAAAATTGTTTAGTTCGCAAGTTTGTTTTCTTGCAATACTTTGGATTGAATGTTATGATACACTATGTGTAGATTTGGTTTTGATTCATTTTTATAACTTACTGGTGGTATTTAAATTAAAAAAAGGAGCAAAGTAAACCCAAATATCTGATCATTGTTGGTCCTACTGGTTTGATACGTATATATAT
>NW_013952573.1:14885-23373 GCF_001266775.1 Austrofundulus limnaeus | reverse complement strand
ACCCTAGAGGATCTAACCTTGTGTGCATTTGAATGTATTTTGTAGAGCAAAACTGTGAGGAGAAGGTGATTTTGTTCTGACATTAAAGTAAAATAAAGCTTGTTGCATCACAATCTGTGTAAATAAAGTATTTTGTTTGATCTTGAGATGACATTGSTATTTTACAAAATTTAAGAACTCTCCTCTTGTTGAGCAGTGAAGAAGATGATGATCCCCACCTCTTGTAGAAAAGCTCTGCAGGTGTGTCTGCTCCTACTTTCAGTGGGACACCTACACTGTGAGTGCGAGCATGCCCAACAAAACTAGAAAAGATGAAGTCAAACTGCACCAGCTTGTTGTGATGTGAAAACCCTTGGTGGCTGTTTCAGGCAGAGTAACAGCGCCAGCGGTTCTGAAAGCTCCAGCAGACAAGCCTTTCACCCTGACCTGCACCGTCTCGAGAGACCGAGGTGAATCTGTGAGGCAGGTGCGCTGGCTGGATGTCCAGAATCAGACCCTGCTGAGCTACCAGCCGGGCAACAAGGACAGYGTGAGTGGACAGCAACACGTGGAGCTTTCCTCTTCCTCCTCGAAGGACACCTCAKCCATCACCATCCGCAGGGTGGGCTTCAGGGATGAAGGCTGCTACACCTGCATATTTGATCTGCTTCCTTCTGGTTCAAAGCAGGGGCAGACGTGTCTCACTGTTGATGGTGAGTAAAACTTACATTTTAACTTCAAAAAAAGCTCTTATTAGCAAAGACAACACAAATATTTTAAAGCTAAGATAAAATATATGCAGATGTACCTTGATAATCTATAACATTTAGCAGATCAGGCTTTTTTATTTTTAAATGGAAGACAAATCAAAATAAGTATCTTTAATACCACTACATTAAAAAGGCACTGCCTTCAGTGTTAATGGTTTTATGTGCTGCATACCCTACAAATAGTTAAACATTCATGCTAGAGGATACAGTACACATAGCAATATTTTATTTTTCCTAGCAGGATTTTAAATGAGTGTAAGTAAAACAAATTTCAGTTCTACATTTCTAACAGCTAGTTTGAATACTCTACAGTAGTGGTTCCCAATCAATTTTCCTCAAAGCCATTTTGTACTTCCAAGCCAAGCTGACAAACTTATTTGGAAAAGGAAAAAAAAGAAGAAGAACTGAGTTATGAAGAGTTAATTATTCAAATGGATTTGTTTTGGTCATTTTTGCATCCGAACAATAAACTGATATTTTCACAACCTCTAAGCAGACAAGGTTATGTTTTGTAGTAAACAAAATATATTAAATAGGAAATACCTCCACATTAAAACCTGAATAAATTATATATATATATATATATTAAATAGGAAATACCTCCACATTAAAACCTGAATAAATGAATGAATAAATGAATGAGACACAGAAGACAGACAGACCTGATGAAATCCAGTTTTGTTTTGTTTTCCTCAGAGACGACATGTCCACTCTTTGAGACAGACATAATAAGGTATTCACATCTGTTTTATAGTTTAACGAATCATGGGTTTGTTAGAAACAAATGTTCAGAAAAAAAGTGTTGCTRTTAATCTAAGTGAGGAATTATGTCACAAAAAGAAACATAAATTATCTTTGTTATTTAGCTTCTGTCTTCGTTGGTGTTTCATGGATTGGCTGATTTTAGCTGCTTTCTTTTTGCACACATGGATTAAAATTGAAAAAAGAGTGAATACAGATGTTCCTAACCTCTGTTTACCTCCACCCACATACCTATGAGCCTGCTGAGACTCAGCCAGTCGTGTTAATAAAAGCCGAGCAGCAGCGGGAGAACGAAGGCTTATTCTACTAAACAGAAACAGCTGCTGCAGATTCCAGTGACTGCTTTCTGTTAGGGTACCTCATACCTCTGAAAATTAACATGTTTTTTCTGTTTGCACCCTCTGTCTCCTGCTTCTCCTTGCTTTCATTTCTCATCCCCAGCCCAAGTCGCCTCTGAGCGAAACAAAACAGCAGTGAGCGGAAAGAGGGCCTCCCTGTCCTGCTCCTACGGTCTGCCTGAGAAGGTGAAGCAGATTATTTGGTTTCACAGTCCCCCTCGAGGCCAGCCTACAGAGGTRGCCTCGTACGCCAAGAGGAGTGACCCCATGATCGAGCCCGTGTACCAGGGGAGGGTCTGGCTCAGCGCCTCCCTGTCGGACAGTCAGCTAACCATCCAGCCTGTTGCCGTTCAGGACGAGGGCTGCTACACCTGCCAGTACGAAACCCACTCTGATGAGACAAAGAGCTCCGTGGTTTGCCTCTCCACCTATGGTAAATAATCACACAACATCATTAAAACTGATTAAACACATTCATTCCACTGTGGCACTCGGGTTACATGGCTTATRAGAGGCTGTTTTTATAATCAGACCTGATCATTTTTATTACTGATAACAATTATTTTCCCAGGCCAAARCTAAATATTTAGCTGATCATTTGGCTGTTCAGATAAGATTGGATAAAGATACAATAARTCACAACTACTCCACAAGTATAGGCTAATGAAAAATGCGAGAAAGTGTAAAGAATGATAAAAATATTGACAAGGGTAGTTACTGCAATATAGTTAAGTTCTCATTGTGTATCCTGACACATCTCAGTAATCCAGGTAGAAAGAATCGAAAAGAAAAAATAAGTAGGTCCTCTGGATGGGTTCTTCTTTAGTGAAATGTTTCATCTCTCCTCCAAGAGACTTCTTCAGTCTGATGAGTTTCAGGTGAAACTCAGCCTTCGGTCAGTCTTTCAGGGATGAAGATGTTCTCATYCTTGATAGAGAGGAACGTTGGTTTGAGAGAGGAGTAAAGGAAGCCATCTTTGTGAAAAAAAACTGTCCACCATTAAACAGAGGTGGAGGCCTTCGTGTCCAGTTGTCCTCCTCCTACAATGCTGTTATTGCAAGTATGACTCCGCCCCCAGTGAGCAAAAGGTGTGAATCAGGGCCCCACCGATAACCAACACAAAGAGGGAAAGAGAGGCAAAAACAAGGGGAAGTTGAACCCCCGCTTGCATTCACTACATTCACATAACATGACATGAGTCAGGTGATGAGGCATATGACCCTCTATGAACAATAGAGCTAATCAAGCCTATTGTTAGGCTATGGCCCTCATTTGCATGTGACTAACCTGTTTGTCCATGTGGAGGCAGTGCTTATAAGGCTGAGTTTCACCTGAAACTCATCAGACTGAAGAAGTCTCTTGGAGGAGAGACAAAACGTTTCACTAAAGAAGAACCCATCCAGAGGACCTACTTATTTTTTCTTTTTGATTCTCATTGTGTAGTTATTGTATACAGCAGTTTTTGAACTAAAAACTCAGTAGTTAAAGAACAAATGTAAGTGAGCAGCAGTTAGGTGAACTTTTGATCTGTAACCCAACTCTTCCTCCAGTGTCTAAGATAAAAAAGKACTGAAAACTCAAATTAAAAAGCAGGAAATATTGCACCACACTCTCCCTCAGGTGACCTTTATCTTCCTCATTTCATTTCTCAACCCTTTTGACAGAGGAGTTATGCAGCCTGATGGCCCGAGCGTCTCGGTGCAGCAGCTCAGTGACAGCAGCCTTCCACTGACACTTCTATGTTGCGTGAAGGCCATGTGAAGAGGTTGACTTGCATTGTCCATTATAATATTCAGTTTGGATCTCTGCTCCACCACTGCATCCACATAGTCCAGTTGTTTTYTACCATCGAGCTCACCCTTATGCTGCCACCCCTACAGACCGTGATGGAAAAGAGGACACTGGTGATCATTGTCTCGTAGACATCTGCAGAGGTTTTAAGCAGATGTTTAAGGATGGTGCCTACTCAGAAAATACATCTTGCTTCGGCCTTTCCTGTAGAGCAGGTTGGTGTTCAGTGACCAATCCAGTTTATTCTCCAACCTCAGCCCCGGGTACTAGCAACCCCTCGATACACACTGGTTTGTATACTGGGTGGGAGCTTGAGCTTGAAAAGTCCTGTACCACATCATTGGTCTTTCTTGTGTTGAGCWATATTTGGTTCCTCTAACACCACACACACTTCCCTGATGGCAGYGTCATCGGAAAACCTCTACATGTGACAGAGCTCTGAACTCTAGAAGAGCAATGCTGTGTACAGACAAACGGGAAGGGGGAAAGCACAATTCCCTGGGGTGCTCCTGGTGGAAACACTGCCTCCCRTTTTGACAAACTGTGGTCTTCCAGTCAGTCAATGATCCAAACCACAAGGTGTGGGCCGACAGTCATGCTGGTCAATTTATGTTGCAGTAAGGTGGACTGGATTGTGTTAAAAAGCTTGTAAAAAACATGATTCTTACAGGGCAACCCTCTTTGTCCAAGGAAGTGAGGGGCAAGTGGAGGACACAGCATCCTTAAACCCCAGTCTCTTTCAGCAAACTGGATGGGGTCCTGGTCATAAAAGATGGAGCACCAGCTGCTCAAAGACTTTCATCACCTGGGAGGTGAAGATCGCAGGTTGAGAATTATTTGGTTCTGCTGGGTGTGGCKTTTTGATACTAGGATGGTGCATAACGTTTTCCAGAGGGTGGAAACTTGCTCAATAATTTGCTACCACAGTTTGAGCAGAAACATTGCTTGTTACTCCACCCATGCAGTGGGAGCTCCTCCACTTTGGCACATTTATGCTGCAGTTTTACTGCAACCATCATTCTCTAGAAACCACAGCAAGACTTATCACTCAGATTTACATAAACAGGTTCAGTTGTGTTAGTTAAAGAAGAAGATGATCTAAACAAGGTTTTGTAGGTTCTATGAATCATTGGACAGATTTCATTTCTCATCAATTTCAAAAGAATCAATAAAGTTAACAAAGTTATCTCCGATAACCAACACTTCCCTTTCTACAAATGGGCCGGTACTGTATTTGCTGTCAGAAACATAWTTTTAAGGTGGCATATTGTAAGTCAATCTTTCCAGAAGGACAAGAAAGGGGGAAGACTTTGTTATAAGGAAGACTACACTTGAACTCTGCAGGCAGGRTTGTCAGGTTGGGATTTTGAGGAAAATGTAAATCTTTTCTTCCTCTTGACCACTGAATGTTTTTATGATTCAATACAAAAGAAATCTGTAGGTTTATCTGATTTTTCCCAAACACAGAACAGTTACATCCATGTGAAGAATGGACCGTTTGAAAGAATGATGGAGGCAGGGAGTGAGGTCCTGGATGACTGCGTCAGTGTTCGCAGCAGACAGTGACTCTCTCTGTGCTTTGTGTCCTTCCCTTTGTGCTCATTCACTTCTCCACTTATCTCCCRTCCCCTTTCTTTCTCAGTCGCCTCAAGAAACAGACGTGCTTTTGTTTCAAACTAAACTGTACACGAGTTTTATTTATAATGTGACACATGATTAGCATTAATGTTTATAATATTTTTTTCTGCCACCAACAGGCTTCTTGCCTTCATTCCACATTAAATCACAGAATCCTTCCTGCTTTTTTTCCAGTGTAAAAACATACCATTTATGAAGACCCGTTCAAACACATGTCTGTTATTATTCTGTCATAGGTGGACTGTTTAAAATCCTCTCAACAAAAGTAAATTACAGTTAGGTCTGAAAATATTTGGACACAAACTCTGTGGGTTCTTTGCTGTTTATGAAAATATGCAGAAGCAAGAGATTTATAACAGATGAGTCAGGAAGTGCAGTGAGTCAGTTTGATTTCAGCGTATTCACTTCAACTTTAACAAAACCTTTTGAATTTAGAGCCATTTCTTACAGTACATTAAGCTTTAATTGCTTACTTTTGATTTGACAGCTAACCACAAAGAAACTCTATAATATTAGTTCTCCTTAATGATTCATTTTCAGTTTATTTGGATTAAGTTTTTCTTACTCTTTTTTCATAGTTTCACTTTTATTAAAACGGCTGAAATATGGGTTTGATCATTTTCATATCAGAGAATTACATGGAGAAAGTTTAACACTTTCTCCTTAAAGTTCCATAATACCATCTATAAACAGTTTTGGTTATTGCCTTTCCATCAACCTTGCTGCATTTGTCCCACTATGACAGATTTAACTGATTTTGCTGSTTCTGTCTTTTGTTAATATCTTTAGTAAACCCAGGTGACTCAGTCACAGTAAGCAATGTCTGCCCATTTCATCATTTTGCCTCATGTACAAATGTTATATGCTTTGAATTACAAGCTGTTCTGAACCGTTTCTGTTCTGCTTTTGCTGTTATTTCCATGTGTTTTTTTATGACTGAGGTTTATGAGTGGATTACTCTGTCTGATAAAGCACATAGGCTCATTCTCATGAAGGTTTTTTTTTTTTCTTTAACCGATCTTCATCAAAGTTATTGTATTACAGTGCAAGATCTTTTTTTTTTCAACCCAGAATCTGGAGAAATCATACAGTGGTGCAAACGTTCTGTTAATACCAGAGATTCAGGCCAGCAGAGACAAAWATTACAGTGTTTCCAACATTTACTGTCACTGTTTTATGTTTTCCATGTACATTTAATAATGTCTCATGTAATTGTTTTATTTTATAAAGTTTTACACTGTTGTATTATTATGTCTTGATGTAATTGGTTTTTCTTCCCGGTGCTTTCCCACATTCTCACATTCAGGTTTTRTCCAAGCTAAAGTTGGGGGAAGTTCATCACTAAAAACTCTGAAAAAATTCTGAAAACTGCGAGGGCCAAATAGCTGTGGCTCAATGTGCTCATGCCAAGAAAAATCCTTTCAATTCCAATGCATCACATTCCACACACGTCTCTGAGAACAGAGAATTGAAAACAGTCAGAGATTTACTCACGGATCTTAGGAAAGCAAGAACTCACATGGTTTTGCTAATTCGAGGAATTCAGTGTGGTATCTCAGGTATCAGCTGCAGATCTTACATCAACAATCACAGATTATTTGTGTGTTGATGTTATTTTGTGACACCACACTCTAACCTTTTCTTCATAATATTTTTTTCAGTTCTGCCAAAGCCTCAGGTGAGCTACAGGACCATCTCTCCGGGCGTGATCGAGGCTAACTGCACCTCGGTGTCTCGCCCCCCGGCTGAGATCGTGTGGAACGTGGAGACGGACAACCGCACCATGGGTGGTCCTGTGACAACACATGTTCCCCAGGTGGACGGGACCACTCTTGTCATCAGTACGCTCACTGTCCGATCAGGACTGCTAAAAGACGTCTCTGTCAAATGCTTGGTGCACCACAAGGGCCTCGAGTCAGCCATTGCWGTATCGATGAACACTAAAAGTGAGTTTTTATCAGTAACTATCTGGTTTTAAAATGTGTTTAATATTCACTTTGATATGTATCATTGTCATGCCTTTTTAATGTGACTTTAGTTTATTTAGGTTATTTTTGACTCACAAATACCAGCATCTTAATGACATTAAGGAACAAGATGGTTGATGGCAAACAGTGAAGCTGATTATAAAATCTTCTCCTCTAGTTGGCACAGCTCTCACCATCCTGATCTCAGTCACCACTGTAGCGGCGCTGCTGGTCATGTCTCTCTGCTTCTGCCTCTGGAAGTGTTTTTTGCGTAAAGAAGGTGAGCACACTGTATGTTTATGTCACATTTTTATTGACAATACACGTTTTTTGTCAGTTTTTTAGACRTTTACCTTATACTGATCTAAAAACAAAAAGTAGAGGTAAGCTTGATGCTTCAAACCRAATAGAAAAGTCCAATTTTGTGACTATCTCAGACGATTTCCAGATTTTTTGTAAAAAACTATAAAATACTTTTAATGATGTGTCAATTATTGGCGTATTTATTTGAACAAACTCAAGAACTCATTACAAAATCAACACATTTTACAATCTGTGTTTCCTTGCTGTTGTGGGTTTTGGCAAACTGCTCGTTATAAAAACAATGTCGGAACAGAGCATCTCAATGGGACATGCTGTAAAATACTGTTCTCTTTAATGGCCAAAAATCAAAGTCTCTGTGGGCAGAAGGTGTGTCCGGTTTTTATTTCGCTTTGACAGTTTCATTCCAACATACACAACCCAAGAACCACTGTAACATTATCATKTAAACTGCAATAATAACTTTATTTTCATTATGTAAAAGAAGCCACACTGGAACACAAACTAGAGGGCAGTAAAATAATTGTTCCATATTCAGCAAATAAATCAGTCTGAAAAAATAAGTATATTCAGCCTGTGCTGCAAACTTTTTCTTTATCTTTTCCATCAGTTACCCCTAGAAAAATATAAGGAAGAGCAGCAGTTTTAAACAAATGTGTCAACATGGCAGCAAAGCATTTACTGTTATTAAACTGGTGTAAGAGAAGCTAATTTATTTATTTATTTAGAAGGGCGCTGTAACGCAAATTAATTCCCCACCATGCCCACATGCTGCRTGTCCTTAAGTAGACACCTGATATATTACTGCTCCTCATGCAGGCAATTAAATAACTGCACTGATGACATACACATACAGCGGGTAAAATAAGTATTGAACACGTCACCATTTTTCTCAGTAAATATATTACTAGAGGTGCTAATG
>NW_013952573.1:10685-12694 GCF_001266775.1 Austrofundulus limnaeus | reverse complement strand
GTTGTAATGTGACAAAATATGGAAAAGTTCAAGGGGTATGAATACTTTTGCAAACCACTGTAAATATTAACAGGCTACATTTTGTTACTCATTTCCTGCAGTGAGTGTTTTAACATCAAAGTGGAAATTACTGTTGACTTTAAAAATATTTCTACTATTTCCCCATTACTTTTCAGAAAATTAACCTAAACTTGGATCCAGAAACTGAGAAGAAACGAGACTGCTGCATCATCATCATCATCGTTTGCAGTTTGTGGTTGCAGAAGGAAGAGTTTCATCAACACCTTCAGAGGAAGATGTCCAGTACAATCCTGTTTACAAGCACCAACTGGGCGACATTCAAACTCTGCTCTGCTGTTTCCAAGCTGACTTTGATATATTCTCCACCTTGTCCTCACATGAGAAGCAGTTTAGCAGAATTTTTCCCCCTCTGGCTCTGCAGGTTATTAAATTGATAGCTACGCATTCCACTGCCAACATCAGAATCTCTGTATGGATCCGTAAAGAGCAGGGACTTCTGCAGCCTATTGCATCTGCTCAAAATATTTCAGTTGTCTCTGTCTTTATATGGTCCTGAAAGAATGTTTTATAGTAGTTTTATTGTCTTAAGTTCAGTAAAAAAGAATGGAAAACAATGCTTCGATATTTGGTGAAGTGAAGTGAAAATTTAACAAAAATAAAAACTGTAAGAAACTGTGGCTGTGGTGTAGTTGTAGGGCAGTTGACTTAGAATCAGAAAGTCACAGGTTTAATTCCCAGCAATGCCTGCATGGTGTGGTGCCTTTGAGCAAGACACCTAACCCCCAACTGCTCCCTAGGCACTTACAAAGCTACCGGCTCCACTTGGGTGTTTCTCGTGTGTGATGGGTCAAATGCAGAGCACAGATTTCATCATTGTATGGGAACATGCATTGATTACTTATAAAGCACATTTTCTGAGAAGATTTTACTTAAACTGCCCTTTTATTTGGCACAATGAGTTGACAATTAAGATTTTTCTTCAAAGAACTGAGTGCTGGGTCAGTAGGTAAACTACAAAAGCTGCATCCTTATGTAGTTTTTTGTGCATTTTTTTGCAAACTTTTATTTTATTTTTTTTTTTGCATGATTTGGCTTGAATCAGTTGCATGAAAATGGACCACTAAAACCTTTTGGTTACATTTGAAAGGAATTTGACTCGTGCTGCTTCCTTTGTGTGTCAGCAGTTTATAAAATAACTTGAAGACTACAGATAAAATATCTCAAAGAGCCTTTCTGGTCTTTGGCTATCCATCTCATTTGATACTCTTGATCAAAAAGACAGTAAGAGAACAGGAAATAAACATAAGCAATGATGCTTCTGTATAAAGCAACTTTGTAATATCAAGGCTTTGTGTTATAATGCTTTCAGGAGCAAATGATTTGCATCTTTGCTAATTAATTAATAAAAGCAAAGAAATTCATCAGAGTTTATTGGGTATACCATGTTTTTCATTATCAAGATTTTTGGGTGTGTTTCAGTATACATCTGAAACTGGCTTTAAAACATTTTTTATCCTGCAATGTGTTGAAGCTTTCAGGCTGCACTGGACCACTGTATTTCAGCAAGAAAAAAAAGTGTGTATGTGTGTGTGGGCCCATGCTTTTGCTCTTTTTTTAATGGGGGGTGGGATCAAGGTGTGAACTGAGTTTAGGTTAGTTTGAGGGTCAGGGAGGTACATATGTGGTTAATTTTAAGGTAAATGGTCAGGGCTATGATATAAAATAACCAAAAAAAAAATGAATGGAAGTCAATGGAAAGTCCCCACAAATATAGAGAAACAGTTTTGTGTGTGTGTGTGTGTGGGGGGGGGGTAAAGTTGAATAGGACAAAGAAATTATTTAGAAGGCATCTTTCAGCATCTTTCAGTTGGATTTATGCAAACCTCAGAATGATTCCTGATATACCTAACCTGGCTGCCAGATGTTTAGTTTTTGTATTTCCAAGCCAAAATAATTTAGGTGGATCTCGAAATTTCTATATATATATA
>NW_013952573.1:7415-10568 GCF_001266775.1 Austrofundulus limnaeus | reverse complement strand
ACTGTATATATAGTTCACATAATAGTTCAAGTCTGTTCTGTTTTCTTATTTTCTGGGAAAAAAAGCTATTTGTATTTGACTTTGAAATTATTTTATGATATTTTACTCAGCCCCTACAMAAATGTATTACCATAATCATGTCAGATTAAAGTCAAACTAAGAAAAAAAATAAGTTCTTCATGTATCCAGACTACTCAGCTACTGAGAGCTTGTGTTACTTCTGGGTTTTGAAATAAAACCTGTTAAATAGCAAAGAACTTAGATCTTGATTCCTTATTGGTCCCTATCTTGCAAATGTGTATTTTTACAGCAGTACTGCCACATCTCTTCAACAAAACTGCATACCAGGTCAAAAAAGTAGACTTATGTACAATTTAAAAACTTCAGATAGTTGAAAGCTTGCACACACATCCTGCAGGGTCCAGATGTGAATGCTTTCGATATAAAACAGCCAAATGTCTATAAAGAATATACCATGAAAGTTTGCACATTTGAATACATGTGTTTGTGTAAGAGCTTTAGACTTTTTGAGTTTGTGGGATGTGGCTGTAAAAGTCATGATGTGGGAAGGTGATAATCATCAGACAATGACCTCAAGTTTGATCTCATCAGTTCTTTGTACAAAAGTCCAGGCTGTTATTTTTTTAAATAGTTTTAATAAGAGCTTTGTCTACCAGAGGAAAAAAAAGATACAAACACCAGTGTGTTTTTTTTACCCCACTGTATAACTGATGTTGAGACCACTGCCCACACTACAGCTCTCTGCATAAGCATGTTGTTGAGACACTTGTCTTACTAACCTTTTTTAAGCTTCAGCTTCCTCCATTTTAGAGCCAAACCACACCAATGTGGTCGTCTAACGTGTCTTCATACTGACAAAAACAGCTACAGATTCAGATACAGAAATATATATATTAAAAAGCACAAGGCATCTGGGTTTTCTTGTGACGCTGCTGTTTTTGGTCATAGTGCATACAGAGGTTAAAACATTTGTCAGTAATGTTTTTTGTGTGTTTTGTTTTTAATTTGTGTTGTTGGGAAATGAGAAGTACATAAATAAGGGCTGAAATAAGAGTAGAAAAACAGCAAAGTCCCCACATCCTGACTTTTTACATGTTTGTTTTTCAGTTGTTTTAAAAAAGTCATTTTTAAACTAAATGTACAGAAACAAAACGATGAGAAGTTAATAGCACTGGTGGTCAATGGTGCCGAACAATTTAAAGCGACAAGACCACAACTTCCTACCATCAGTCTTCTTCAGCGTCTTTTAACCAAAGTCTGTTCCATGTTACATGACTGTGAAATGTGGTTATGTCAAACTGAAAACATTCAGGGTAGATTAATTACAGCATATTTTGGGTCATCGTTCTTTTTACCCATGGTGGGTTGTTTTGTGGTCTGTTTGTGTTTGATGACAGCGTATACTGAACTGTTAGATGCTTCATCTTTAGCTGCTGTGTCTGCAACAGGTGGCTGWTTCTCGGTAGGAAGGGGGGCAGGTGCTGGCATTTCTGCAGAACTTGAATTGTAGATCTCATTYAGAGCAGAGAGATGAGTTTTCAGGACTGGAGACGTAGGGCTACTTGTCTCGGAGGTGCTTGGKGTCATATGTGCACACATTGTCTATTACAGAAAACACCAAAAYGAGAGTCAGTTTTGACTGTAAGCAAGAAACATTTAACAAATCTTAAATAAATCTTAATGTTATATCTCAAAGACATTGGATTTTCACTGATCCACTCATGAAAAGTAATGAAAATGTTTCACATTACCTCTTGCTTTGCATAGTTACAGGCCAATATTACTGTAAGAAAGACAAGAAAATAATTCTGAATGGTTTTGTTAGATTTAAAGGTTGTCCACAAGGAAACRTATCTTTTTATTCAAATGTTTTTCAGTGTACTGAAAAATCCACCCAAAATTATATTTTTTGAAAATATTAGAAAATATCTTAAAAAATGTGAAAATTCCACTCGTGATTTTGTGTTGAAAGTCACAACAACATTTTGAAAGGCTGCTGTCATACCACACCACATACAGGCATGGCATTGTGACTACTGTGTTTGGGGTTGTTTTTCTTCTGAATRAAGACATTATTAAAAATGACAAATAGTTAAAAAAATTGTTTCAAAAAATGCTATTCCCATGACCTAAAAAGAAGAAAAATTATTGCAATAGATTAAAACAAAAATCAAACCAATGCTCTTACTTTGGCGGCCGAAGAAGCACAGGAATGTTGTTGCAGACAGCAAGGCGACCAGAAGCAGAATGATAATACAGATAATGAAGTAAGGCAACCAGAATTCAGATTTATCATCACTACCACCCTGTGTTGGTACTGCAAAGTAAAAAAAGAAAAATGAAAAGAAAAATTTTACTCGTGTCTATCCATAAAATGTACTGTACCTAAGGTTCTTACCAGCTTTTTTTCCATCATTTTCACCTSTGTGGTTTAGATCTTTGAAACACAAAATAAAGCAGATCAAATAAACACAAACATATTTACAGTCATGGCGGTAAATAGGTATGGTGTTTACCTGAAACTGAGATACGGATGGAATGACTGAACGTTTGAGGGTTTCCCATTAATTCACATCTGTACATGCCAACATCATCAAGGGTAACTTGCTTAAAGCTCAGAACTGAGATCAGCACATCATTCTCATCATTCTGTCTGATTTCCACATTATCTGTTATAAGAATCTGTTCAAAGGCGGTTGTTGTGTTTGAGAATTTACTCCAGGTGACATTTTGTGATGTTCCACAGTGTCTGAGAGGACAGCTGACTGCCAAATGTTGTCCTTCGATCCCTTTTGATGCTGTGTCTCTCTTCAATTTAAAGAAAATTTCACATGTAGAAGACGGATCTGAAATGACAGAACATGTATCTAGATTTAGTGACTGGTTCTTCTCAGTCAATAATACAAGAGGGTTGTTTAGATATGTTGGATAAATTAATTATAAAGACACAAGAAATGACGAACAAGCAGCAGTTCTGGTTGAGCTCTCTTTTGCTTTCTGCAAGGAATCCATATACAGACAAGGTACAATACATATGATGTCAGTAGCATGAACCGAATTTCTGTACAGCTGTCAGGATTTTAAAGGGTACCCTTCAAAGGGGCTGAGTGTCCTCCTGTTACAGTATATGAC
>NW_013952573.1:5051-6626 GCF_001266775.1 Austrofundulus limnaeus | reverse complement strand
AATAAAGGCTGTTTTCATGTTTTAATGTTCCATGTCAATTGGTGGCCAAAAATATATATATATTTTATACAAATACCAAAATATAATGTCACATTAACACATATTTAAGCATGGTGAGAATATTCAATTAAACTAATTTATCTGTGTTTTGCATGCTAATTAAATAAAAGGTCTTGCTGTGAGGCAGAAATGCTCGGCATCACACCACGATGCCAGCCTCTTTAACATTTCCAAAGGTTTTTGGTTACATTAGCAAAGTGAAACAAAATTGCTCTTAGTTAGGGTTAGAAAAAAATAAATGTCATGTATGGTGAGAATGGCAGTTTACACAATAAAGCTGAAAAACCTGTAATATAAAAAACCCTTTCATCTTTACATTTGAAGATACWGTAACTTACACAAACTTAAGACATTAGGTAATTATACTAAATTCTCTCCCAATGAACTGATGAAACAAAAATACATATTTATATTAAAGTCTTACCTTCACCACCTCCACAGATGAAGACAAATGCAGTCCAACAAACTATTAGACCATTTAATTTGCCCATTGTGTTCAATATTCTTACCACGGGTAACTATTCAGTTAAACTCCTGCAGGGTCTCACTTTATTTATGTGAAGTTTCACCACTTCCTGACCTCCCACATGCATCCGTCGACCATGCAGTCAGCGTGTTTGAATGAAGTAACAAAGTTTCCTGAGTGAACATACAGAATAAAAAAAGACACACAGGGTCATTATATTCACACCAAACCCCATAGTGTTGTTTTGCAGGTAGAAGTATAAAATCATTTACATTTTTACCACACGTGACATTGTGGTGCAGTGGTTAGTGCTGTTGCCTCAAAGGAAGAAGGTTGCAGGTTCCTTTCTGTGTAGAGTTTAAATATTCTCCCTGTGCATCTGAAGGTTTCACACGTTCTGRCATTCAGATGACCTTGAAATTCCCCAATCACCTGCAGTCCTCCAACACTAAAGCTCAGCAGCTCAGGTGGATTTTCACTTCCGGTTCACTGAATCAAGTTTAAATCAAATAATGCTCACATGTTTAAATAACTTGTGCAAGTGATMCTTATAAACTCTTTGCAAAATACTGTTTTCAATAAGTGCATGAAATATTAGTTTGTTTTATTGCATTTTTAACAAAAACAGGAGGGATGCTAAAACTGAAGATAAAACATTTTGGATAATTTTCAAAAAGACAAATAAATCATTAGTATTGTTGCTCTCATTTTATCTTTGATGTGGATGATAAGGTTACACATTGTGATATCCCATCTCATATTTTGCCAGACATGAGACACAAAATGAAAATTATTTATATATTTCTCTTTTTTTTCCATAAGTCAGCAGCTTAATTTAATTCACCCACCTTTCAGTTCAGACTGAAGTCATTTTGTTTCCTCCATATAAAGGAAACCCCTAGATTTACTCAACATCACCATCTGGTGCAGAAAATCAGTAATATGTATTGTGTGTTGGTGCTTTTATTCAGTTTGGGTGTTTGTGCTTGTTTGTCTAGTTTTGTACCCAAAAATAAATAAATAAATAAAAAATACAAAATAAAAAACTT
>NW_013952573.1:0-489 GCF_001266775.1 Austrofundulus limnaeus | reverse complement strand
GCTCAACAATCCTCATTTTACTGCAGTGGTAAGACTGCTTTTTGTGTAAAGGTTATATTATTATGACTTTTATCTAATGAAATTATGAATTTATTCTTGTACTATTATGACATTATTCTCAAATAAATTTTTTCTCGTAATGTTATGACTTTATTCTAGTAAATAGTAATAATGTTGTGTGGTCCTATAACTCTGTTGTCTGTAGTAAAGTCTGTTTTCATTTTGTTATCTTCCATGCTGATTGGGAACCAAGAAAAAATTTATACAAACAACAATAAACAATCTCACATTAACACATACAGTATTTAAAGTAACAGTGTGTAATATTCAGCAACGTCTAATGGTTGAGGTTCCTTACTGCAACCAACTGAAAAATCATTCCACAACCCCTCCACCAAACACAACTCATGATGGCCGTCAAATCTATCATACTACAGTATATATTTCAAGTGGTAAGAATATGAAAATATTCTTACCACTTGAAATATA
>NW_013952572.1:1242587-1244101 GCF_001266775.1 Austrofundulus limnaeus | reverse complement strand
GTGCTGTGAAAAACATTCAAGACTGAATACTGGACTGGGAGAGGAGGAAAGACGGTGGGTTGAGGTGTTTCCAACAGGAACAGAAATGTGGCGTATGCTGTTCATCATAACTCCGGTTCTACTAACAACACAATTTAAAAACTGGTTTAAGGTTTGAAGTGTCTGTTTTTGACTCAAAGTGAAACAGTCTCTCTCAGAGAAGCGTACCTTTCCAGTTAAAGCGATTTATGGAAAATGTGATGCACCGGCAGATGTTATCAGTTAATCAGTTGGAACTGATTTTAATCTATTACTCGACAATTAATCGTAAGTCGATAAATTGTTTGCATTCCTACTTACAACTAATTCAATTACATAGAATAAAACACAAATCCGGACATTTGTAATTTTTCCCACCTACATGACTTTAATGCTATGAAACATGCATGTTCAATAAACAGACTAATGGAATGTAATTACACTTCAAGTAAACAGTGTGCACTAAGGCAGTGAGATCAAACTGAAAACATACAGATCTAAAGTGTAATAAGTCSTATTTTCATCCTGACAAACAAGAATCAAATCCTGGTAATTCAGAGCAGCAGGTTTGTTTCTCCTGCTCCAACACACCTGAGCTGCATGAATGAATTCAGACAGTTCAAGTGAATCAGGTGTGTTTGAACAGGACAGCAGCCACTGACTGCCATGATTTGACACCTGTGCTAATTACTGTTCATACTGCAGGGACTGATGCTCCCACTGTGACAACATGCCATGAAGGGTGATGACAAAACGTGCTGATCATTTCTGCGTCTTCCACATGACGTGTCCAGCTTCGTCCAGCTGCACAGAACCACCAGCTACCAGCTCCAGAGCTGCGGGGAAGGCTCTGTGCTCTGCCTCCTTTATTCTCTCAGACAAAGTCTCCTCTGAGTCGTGGGCCAACACAGGCACAGCCTCTTGCACAATTATGGCTCCTGCATCCACCTCCTCCTGCATGAAGCACACAACGTCTTTCACACTGAGGTCTCAACACTATAATCTTACATGACGACAGTGGACAGTTTGTTTAGGTGGGCTTTTTCACTGCTTAACCTTTGATGCAGTTTAACATGAGACAGAAATCATTCATGTTAGCATTAAGCATAAAACGGTTGTTAAATAATGAAATTACAAGATGTGTCCAAAAAATTTGACTTATACTGTAAACATTTCACAATACTGTATGATTGGACAGCTTCAGCTATCTGCCATCCATTACTAAGCTTTTTGTCGTCCACCAAAAAAAAAAAAAAGGTTAAACACTGGTTATGTGAAGTCATGCACTACCAGAGGGTCCAACTAGTTTAGGCTAACATAGCTAGTCAGGTCTAAAGTGCAAATACAAGAACTAACATACAGAAATCTGCATTTGTGAGAAAAACAAAAAGGACCTTCTGTGCCATTTCAAACTTAAAGGGATCCATGATTAGTTGTAACATTAGACTTTATTTGATAAAAATATATATTTAACTGTAAAATAAAGACTGTAAAAT
>NW_013952572.1:1239800-1241587 GCF_001266775.1 Austrofundulus limnaeus | reverse complement strand
GCTAAAGATATTTTTACTTCTTTACTTTAAAAAATGTAACACCTAGTTGCTTGTTAGAAAATTAAACCTGTCTGAACTCATGAAATATGTTTCTGCACTCTAAAAAATGAAGTGTTGAATTTACTGAAACCATGTCAACTGGCTCCACTAAGATTAGTTGAGTAAACTGAGCAAAGAATTTACATATATCGCTCATTTTACTCAACCTGGCTTAGTGGAGCCAGTTTGTTTCAGTAAATTCAACAGTTTATTTCTTAGAGAGTGTGTAAAAGTACTCTTACTTTTACTTTCCCAATTTTTGTGAACAGTTTTATGACTTATACTTTAATAGTTTTCTCATCAGTGAAATTTATTTTTACCCAAGTCATTTTGTGTTTATGTCATTTTAGTTTTACTTAGTTCTTTTTTTCAAGTCTGATGTTTGCCACAGATTACTTCTGGAAACACCTTATAATTTAAATACAACGGTAAATACAACGGGCAAAATTGCCACACAGACCGGTCTGGCTTTAAGCTCCTTCGGGTCATTCATAAAATCACAGGAGAAGCCGGCAGGTCCYGCTCACATGTACGTGTTCAGAATTGAACCCAGCAGCACAGAACCAAAACCRGCGTGGAGCAGATCTCAGATCAGCAACATTTATTGTGTGACGACGTCTGTCTCGTATCAAAAAAAAAAAAAAAAATTGAATTAACTCATTTTAGTGATCCTGTGGTTCAATATTTTTTAAACTAACTACACAGTTGCTGTTTTGTGTCATCTTAAAAGGGCAAATATTATGCATTTCTCAGGCCTATATAGTTCAGTTCTGTACCATAAAGTAACTGTCACCTTCAGTTGTTATGAAAATGCTGTTTATATGTGTAAATCAAAATAAAATTGATTAAGCATCATATCTGTTTCTAAACGCCCTGAAATTGGCCTGTCTCTTTAAGATCCTCCTACTGCTTCTGTCACACCCATTTCCACACGTCATCACAACAGCTTCATGCTGTTTACAACCTGGAGCGTCGAACTCTACTTTGTTGTTACAATAATTTTAAAAAAGCAGCAACGATAAACAATATCGATTTAGGAAAATTGCAACTCAGGATACTTACCGTCGGACCTGGAAARTACATTTTCTAAAGAACTGGAGCGAGTACAGAGGGAATTGCACATGCAGTAATTATCCAATACGAGGCTCGTATCTATTTGCTTGGTTAAATCCAGGTGGTGACTTTTTTTCTGGCCAGGCAGTGAATAAAATTTTAGTACCAAATATAAGAAAAAAATCTTGGGTCCGATTTGAAAAAATGTTCTGACTGTCATACTAAAAGAAAAGCAGTTATGAGTTACATGGGCAAAAAAATAAAATAAAAATCTCTTCAGGTCACCTTTTGCCTTCAGCGTGAATGCAGCCTTAGAGCAGAGGTCTTCAACCCTGTTCCTCGTGACCCACTGTCCTGCATGTTTCAGCACACCTGATTCACATGATTAAACTTTTACTCTGATTGACAGGCTTAATACATTTGATGACATTCTCTCGTTCATTTCTGTCAGCTTTGTCATGAGAACAGGCTTGAAGACCTCTGTGCAGTTTACCCACTGAAAAAGCAACGTTTACAGGTGTCCCACATAACTTCCATCCAGTGTTGTATAAAGTACCTCAAAGTGATACTTGAGTAAAAGTACAAGTATCTTATCATAAAAATACTTTGGTAAAAGTTAAAGTCTTCTCTAAAAATATTACTATAAATATTACTTTTACTTGAGTAAAAGTACAAGTATCTTATCATAAAAATAC
>NW_013952572.1:1237088-1238800 GCF_001266775.1 Austrofundulus limnaeus | reverse complement strand
CTCAAGTAAAGTACATATACCCAAAATTTCTTCTTAAGTACAGTAACAAAGTATTTGTACTTCGTTACTTTACAACTCTGCTTCCACCACAGTACTCACTCGTGTCTGGATGCCAGCCAACGAGGCCCTCTTCAGACCCTGAACCCCAGGTCTGTTGGAGATGACCACCACAATCTCTGCTGAGCTGGACGAGCGCTTGGCCTGCTCGATCAGAGCCTGCAGGTTGGTGCCTGAGAGACAAAATGTTAAAAAAAAACAGCAAACCCCTGAAGGTAATGATCCAGTTCATCACTGATTACAGGTTACAGCACACCTGTTCCAGAGATGAGAACTCCAACTCTTGTCCTCTTGCGTGGTGTGATGCTGTCCTCGTGGCAACCAGCACTGACTGCTCTGGACACCTCACTAGAAGCTGCTTCAACATTCAGCAGACTTTGTTTTAGGTTACGGACCACCACGGATGCTGCTCCTGCACCAACACAAACACGTTTTGTTAATAGTTGATGTAGAAATCTGAATGCAGAAATGTCAAAACAGAAGCACTMCTTTGTCTCACCAAGATGTTTGTGAGCCAGTGATCCAACGGTCCAGGCCTCCTCGTGGACCTGAAGCTGACGCAGGACCCTCTGAGCATCGACRGGGGCCACCACCAGCACCGCACCGAGGCCGCAGTTGAAGGTGCGGCACATCTCCTCCTCACTCAGACCCCCTTCTTTATACAGCCAGGAAAACACTGGAGGGATGCTCCACTGGGACGCATCTGAGTGAAAATACCAACAGCTCATCAACAACCACTGCTAACTATACCAGCTGTGTGTGTGAGACAAAAACTAAACTTAAAATTGCATCACTAAATCTTAATTTAGTCGCTTCTGATGAATAATTCATCATCTAAAAGCAAATCCCCCAKTTCCAGACTGCTGATGTCAACATTTTTAGGCTTTACGTTGAAATTAATTTAAAAATYAACAACTTTCATCTCACCTAAATCCACAGCCAGCTCCTGGGGCAGTACCCGGGGGATGTTCTCCAGGAGCCCCCCTCCTGTGATGTGTGCGTAGGCTTTGATGGCGCCGCTGCGCAGGATGGGCAGGAGCAGGCCACTGTAGATCTTTGTCGGAGTCAGCAGAACTTCCCCTGGAAGCAAAATCAGGGTGAAAATGTTGCTTAGATCATCTTATCTCTGTAGTAAACATCTAAATTAGTAAAGACCTGCGCATAAACTTAAAATGCTTTAAAAAAACAAAAATGTGACCCATCACATCGAAACGAGGATTAAGTCCAAAAGTGGTGTATGGAGAAAAAGGCAAATATAGTGTTTTGACTAACATGTTAACAAAAAATGCATTTTGTCAAAACATAATGAATAAATGCCTTATCAATGTATCGTTTGAATGAACTGTCTGAAATATAATCATAAAACGTATTTTTGAAGCATTTTTTTTGAGCAGTAGCAACAAAAAACCTGATTTTGAGAAAAAACGCCTTAAATTTTTAAGATATTCTCTGTGAGCTACCAAAGTTTGTTTCTTTTCAGCTGGGAAATCTCAACATTCAAATATAATTTGAAGTTTCCTCTTTATAAGGACATCAAAAACTACTCAGTAAATTTATATAAAATTAGGATTCAGACCAAATATTTATGTATTATTGTAACCAACAAGACAAATTAAGTCATATATATGGATTCAATTATGATATCAGAATGATCC
>NW_013952572.1:1233762-1236088 GCF_001266775.1 Austrofundulus limnaeus | reverse complement strand
TTCCAGGACCTTGAAATAATTTTTTCAAATTCACAAACTTTCAAGGATTTCAAGGACCCATGGGAACCCTGTAATTAGGTCATTTTGACCAAATTTCACCTCATTTTGATATGATGGCTCACAAATGAAGTGAACTCACCGACAGTTGGTCCTGCCTTCCCAAATGGAGCAGGGGAGCTGTAGCTCAGGTTGGTCCTCTCCAGGACTTTGCGGACCAGACTGAACCCGTTGCTGTGAAGCCCAGAGGAGGCCACCCCGATCAGCAGATCTCCCTCTGCGATGTCCTCCATCCTGGGCAGAAGGGACCCCCGCTCCACTGCACCGACGCAGAAACCGGCCAGATCGTATTCTCCGGGAGCGTAGACGCCCGGCATCTCTGCCGTCTCMCCGCCTGTTCGTAACATCAGCTTTAGTTTTTCCAAACAGCCGAGCTGTGTCGTCTTTMAACGTTACACCTCGCCTCACCCAGCAGAGCGCAGCCGGCCGTCTTGCAGGCTTTAGCGATGCCGCCGACCACGGAGGCAGCCACGTCCACGTCGAGGCGGCCGCAGGAGAAGTAGTCGAGGAAGAAGAGCGGCTCGGCKCCCTGAGCCAACACGTCGTTCACACACATGGCTACCAGGTCCTGACCCAGACCACCGTGCTGCCCGCACGCCTGGGCAATCTGAGGGTGGAAAATATCACMGATAGTAGTGTTTGCTTCTGTTAAAATATTAATGAACAGGAAAAATTAAAGAGTTTATTAACACCTTGAGCTTGGTCCCAACGCCGTCTGTCCCAGAAACCAGGATTGGGTCGACAAACCCTGCTGCCTTCAGATCAAACAGTCCTGCAAAACCTCCCAGTTCTGACCTACAACCTGACAGGAAGAACAAAAAATATATATACAGTATTAAAATTACTCTACCACTAGTGCTGCCACGATCAGTCGACGACTGATGGATTATTAAAATAGTCGATGACTAATTTAATAATCGATTAGTCATTTTTTTTGTTCTTTACTGTTTTTCTCTCCAAACTGCTTTGACACCTTCCACTGCTGCATCTGCCTTTCTGTCTTTGACCACACATGTCCACTTGTACAGATTGTCCGTAAGTTATAAGGATTTTACGTAATTTTGCAGGTATACGGACGTTTAGAGCAATCTCACAGATTTTTTCAAGTCTTACGGATATTTTCAAAACCTCATTTTCAAATTTATCTAACATGTCAGAGCCTGTAGGATGATTAAAAAAAACCCCAATAAATAACATCAAACAGCCATCTTCCAACCTGTTCTGCCGCTAGAAATAAGCTTAAGTTTTGAACTTTTTCTGGTCTCCTTTCCTCCTGTCTCGCAGCGAGCGCTGTCATGTTAATTGGTGATTAATTGACTATAAAAAATAATCATTTGTGGCAGCGCTATCTGCCACACAAACATACAGAGGACGTGTTCTTCACTTGGCTTAACTGCTCGGTCATTTACATGAACAGAACTTTGATTTTCTCAGTTTCTGTATAAATGATGTTACCGGGGCGGGATGTTGCCTTGGCCAGAGGTTTGATCAGCTCCACCAGCTTGTTACCAGCAGCTATGTCCACTCCACTGTCCTTATACGTCAGACATCTGTTAGGAATATAATTAAAGAGCTTTTATTGACAAACATACTGAGCTTTAATCCTGATAATGCAATTCTGAGTTTTGTACCTAAGATCAAAGACCAGATAATTGTATAAACAAGCAGATTTACAAAYTAAACTGTGTTTTTGGTCCAYACCTGCTCTGGTTCAKGTGAGCGATGGCCCTGTGGCCGATRTCCCGYCGGTACACGGCACCCRGGAAGCCGACGGCTGCTGCTCCCTGATTGGCTGCCAGCAGGGCGGTCTCCAGAGACGACTTCACTGCCGTCACCGTCAGGACGCGACCGCCGCTGGAAATCACACTTCCATCCTTCAGGGTGGTGCCGGCGTGGAAAACCTGCAGGCCCATGTCCTGGACCTGGGACAGACCTTCAGCACAAAACTGGATGAAAGGATCTAGTTTGCTGGTGAAAAGTACAACAGCTAAAATACTGAAGACCTGGAGCTTCATGTATGAACGGCACACACACAAAGGTATATAAAAACAGGTTTTGCATCAAAGTTAGTGTAAATACACACTCACTTCTGAGCTGCAGTGAGGATGTGATTACCACAGACCAGAGCATCAAACTAAAAGGTACTGAAAATCACCTAAATGCACTGAAATCAATGCATTGAATCAATTAATTCCTTTAAAAAATCATCAAAGCTAAATTGTTAAAGAAATATGAAATTGTTTCATTTGTATGAGTCACAGTTTGAGGG
>NW_013952572.1:1231097-1232936 GCF_001266775.1 Austrofundulus limnaeus | reverse complement strand
GGGCCCATCTGTCCAAGTTATTTTTTATTTTATTAGTCATAGAACCATAATTTACTTTGTATATTTTGTTTAAATTTTTGGTAATATTAACACCTAAATATTTCATGATTTTTGTTTTCCAGTTAAATTTGAACCGATTACTTATATCCTCTTGGGGGAGTAATTAAAGCAGAGGGTCTGAGTTTTTCAAATATTTAATTTATAACCYGAATAAAGTCCAAATTGGTGGAGGCAGGACACGAGGTGAGGTAGACTGGCATCTGGGTCAGATAAGGTCACCAGATCACCATCGGCATATAGACATGTTTTGTATTCTCTTCCCTTAAATATGATTCCCTTAATTTCTGGGTCTTCCCTAATTTTTTGAGCAAGTAGCTCTATAAAGAGTGCAAAGAGAATTGGGCTCAGAGGGCATCCTTGTCAGTATCCTCGTAAGCTGCGCCCTGTTTGAGACACGAGGGCCTGATGTGCACCTGTTAATCTGGCTCAGCTCTACCTGTGATCTCCACTCCTTTCTTATAGGAGCCGGGGTAGCCGGAGCTGGCCATGACCACAGTGACTGCAGAGCTGTCCTGCTGCCACAYGGGGGGGTTGGAGGACAGTTTTCCATTCATAGTGTTTACAATCACCTCATACAGGTCACTCTGCAGCAGAGGCAGCAGCACCTGAAATGAAACATTTCATGTTATTAAAAAAAAACTGTTCTAATGTTTGATGAGAGCCAGTGAAACCCACCTGACACTCTGGATCTCCAAATCGACAATTGAACTCCAGAACCTTTGGACCCTGCTTTGTCAGCATCAACCCTGCATACAGCACACCTGAGCAAACAGAAACAAACTTTAGTTTAACTAATAATGATGTGGTTACAGCAGAAACTCTGAATTCAAAGGAAACAGCTCTTACCCACATAAGGAGTTCCTTCTTCCTTCATCCCGTCCACAGTTTTCTGCAGAACTGTTTCTCTGATCTGTTGCAGCAGCTCCTGACTCACCTGACAAACAAACAGCTTTAAAACTACAGAAACTAAACAATTACTTTGTTGTAGCCTCTGGCTGCACAGATGTACCTGAGGAGTTGGGCAGTAGGCTCCCATACCACCAGTGTTTGGCCCTAGGTCCCCATCCTGGAGCCGTTTGTGATCCTGAGCCGGAGGCATCGGAGCCACGGAGGTGCCGTCAGTGAAACACAGACACTAAAACAACCACGGGGGGAGAAGTTACTGTAACAATTCAAGTTCACCGACAATCATATCTTAAGATATAAACTTCTCTCACCGACACCTCCTCTCCCTCCAGAAGCTCCTCCACCACCACAGTCTCTCCTGCAGATCCAAAAGCTTTGTCCTTCAAAGAAAGAAAACTGCTGAGATCAGATAAAGTTTAGGACAGAACAATATCCCAGCGGTTATTTATTTATCTGTAGAAAAACTTTTCTGCAAGTTTTTTTGGCACACGATGGGCTGGATGCTGGGAAAACAGCTTCCTGTCCGAGTCCCAGACAGAGAAGCAGCTGAGAGACTTGCTGCCAACTCCTGAACACKCAGTGAGGTGGGAGTCTGACTGGGAGTTTATCCATGATTTTGTTGTTTGTGCAGAATCAGATATTTCTTGACCGTCTGGTGGGGCCTGGGCTGCGGGCGGACATGGGGCTTGGAGGGGCTCCGGAGGCAGGGCTGGCGCTCTGGCTTCCCTGGGGCTGTTCGGGCTCCCGGAGTCTGGCTCCTGGTTGCTGTGGTTGGCCCGCTGGCTGGGATGGCTGCTGGAGTCTGGGGGGTGGTCAGTTGGGGGTGGACACCTGGCCGTTGGTAGGGTGTGGGGGTGGTCCGGGGCGTAGCTT
>NW_013952572.1:1227693-1229752 GCF_001266775.1 Austrofundulus limnaeus | reverse complement strand
CTTTTTAGGTTAATAAATATGGTTACAATGAAAATGTGGAATTCAGGGGAAAAATGGAAAACGTGCAATTTAGAAAAATTTAAATGAAAAAAAAAAAATAGAATTTCGGGAAAAATAAAAACTGATTTTATAGGGCCCTACTACTGATCTGCTTGGTGTCAAATACTACAGCAAACCTTCAGAGGTTTAATGGACTGAACAGGTCAGAGATGCTTTTGGAGCCAAAATCCAGTATCTCACTGGAGTGCGACAGCTAGAGAGTGACTGGTGAACTGCATCTGTGAGGGAGTCACATGTCTCCAAACGTTTCTTTGTCACAGAGGTTAGAAGTCTTGTCTYTTAAATTGTGTTCATTCAGAACAGGCATAGATTTTTATCAGAACTTCTCAGTTCAGGTTCTGTTATTCTACAGCATTAGAGCTGCATTATGAGTGTACATCGATTCTCAAATTGTTGTGCAGTCAGGGCGACTACATTCTTATCTGCTATTTCATGCAGTGTTTACATTTTTGACTTTTTCTGAAAGTCTAAACAAAATATATCAATACAATCCAACAGGTTGAGCTACCACTGTTAGTATCACGTTTCAAAATGATGAAGCAACTGGACTTCTGTTCTGTAGCTGAAGATGTGCAGGGTCCTAATAAGAATTTCAATATCTGGACTGATCTATTTACTCCTACCTCAGTGACAAAATATAACCCGTCTATTCAAACTGCAGTTGTTTAGAAAAACTTCTAATATGAATCTGATTTAGAAGCATGAGAAAAAGACCTGGGTTAGATGTGGATGGAATGGAACAGATTTGTCACATTCAGACTGTCATAAAAACAAAAATCACATATGGTAAAAAAGATAAATTCACATTTGGGATACAGTCAACAAGAGTTTGCACTGGTGATGTTAGCTTCTGCATAAAGTCAGACATGTTGATGTGCAGGATGGGCAGTTCACACTCCTGCTGTCTTGTMTAACTCTACAGGTTTGGGTCATTTCTTCCTGCCTGGTGAACGTAAAGATGATTTACTCCAAGTTATCATTAAAAACTCCAAACTGGATAGGTACGAATTGCTCAAGAAAGGTTTTAGGTGTATAATGGTTGTGTTCTTTCTAATCAAAAGACATATCTTAAGCCCTTAATTTAGCTTGGTCATTATACAGAAAGGCATGTTTAAATTTTCAGATCTAAGCAGATGAGCAATGAATTCAACACTTCAATCTCACCTAAAGAAGCATAATTTTTTCTCAGTAATTCTTAAGGACAAATGCATGCTGATAGTAAAATCATACTGTGTGCAATTAGTCATCAGTAAAACTGTCAACAATGAATATTTATTGCCAAAATGATGACATATTTTTTGTACAGCACACTCTCACTATCAGGCGTCCATGTGAGCCCAGTAGTGAAAGACGGTGCAGAGCAGATATTGCTAACYCTGACACTACAAACTTTAATCACCTGAAACACAGACATAAACCAGAGTACGAGGACCACAAAGACAAACTATGGACATCATTTTTTCTCTCCTCTCATCAAAATCAGGATGAAGACTTTTCAGCTCAACAGAAGAAACGTTCAGGTGTCTCATACCTTCATGATGTCCATCACAGCCTGACAGGCCTCGTTCTGATCCCTCGCCACGATGACCCCCTTCCCCGCCGCCAAACCACTGGCCTTCACTACCAGAGCGGGAAAGTCGGCTCTAAACAGAAACAAGCGTGCAAACTCAGGAACGTGTGTGAAAATAACACACCAATTTATTATTATGAACGTCTGAACATCAGCCAAGCACTGATGGTTCACAGAACAGAAATTACAGGTTCTCAAAAAATTAGCATATTGTGATAAAGTTCATTATTTTCTATGTACTGATAAACATTAAACTTTCATGTATTTTAGATTCATTGCACACCAACTGAAGTAGTTGAAGCCTTTTATGGTTTTAATATTGATGATTGACAAAAAAAGTAAAGAAAAACCAAAAATCCCTATCTCAAAAAATTAGCATATCATGAAAAGGTTCTCTAAACGATTTATTAACCTAATCATCTGAATCAA
>NW_013952572.1:1225866-1227195 GCF_001266775.1 Austrofundulus limnaeus | reverse complement strand
ATATAGGCTACTAGATTATTTCACACATTCTTAAAACCAATAAATACAGTGAATTTCAACTTAAGATTTTCACAATCTTATCTTGACATTTCTCTGAGAATAATTTTGAATATGATCATATATTTAAAATATATTCTGTGTGTGACTGCTTCTCTGTTTTTCTAAATACAGGATCAACAAAATCCCCTCTGAGAGACTCTTCAGGTTTATTTTAAGTCAGATGTTTGATATCTAAATTTTAGGCCCAGCTTTGAGACAATGTTTTTTTTTTTTACAATTAATTCTTCAAAGTATTAATGTGTCCTACAAATCTGATAAATACAGCCCCTGGTCTTTGATTTTAATTTTGACATGAACTTTTAAAACTTTTCCACTGAACTTTACAATGTTTGGATAATCCCTTTATTAAATAGAGTCCATACAGTTGATCAGTTTCATCTAATGCTTCGTGCCGCCCTGCCTCCTGAGGATAGGACATCGTCACCATCCGGTTGTGTTTTTCATGTAAATCATCATCTGTGCAACAAGTGAAACTCTGCTCTGGGATGTGTCTCGCGCTACCATTGCTTTATTTTTAATGATGAACCAAGCTGCACGCAGTTCTGTGTGGGTCCGTGTGCGTGTGTGTGTGCGTGCGCTCGCAGCAAAGGTTCTTTGTGGGTTTGTGACCCCCACTCTATCTGGCCCAGGCTTATAAACTGCACGACAAAACTAAACACATACATTTGTTTGCCTCTGTGTCTCACAATAAGTCCTTCACTGGTTTGTTATATTTTGCGCATTTGCCATGAAAACACACCACAAATCCAGCCAATGATTCACTTCCTCATGAACCTTTGAATCAGGTACCAAAGYAGTGACGTAAGTTCACSACTTTCGAAGCTTCGGACGTCACTGATCACGTGACTTTTACCAAACGAATCAAGCTCCGACACAGTGCTTCTGAAACAGTGTGTTGTTTTTTTCAATACATGCGCCGCAGCTTCAGCTTCAAACTGCCCATCACTACTGTTCCCAGAGTGMTGTATCAAGGCACCTCAGTGGGAAGTCTGTGGGAAGAAAAAAGTGTGGCAGAAAATGCTGCACAACGAKAAGAGTTGTCAGTCAGTGATGGTCTGGRGTGCCATGTCAGCTGCTGGTGTTGGTCCACTGTGTTTTATCAAGGGCAGGGTCAGTGCAGCTATCAGGAGATTTTGGAGCACTTCATGCTTCCATCTGCTGAAAAGCTTTATGGAGATGAAGATTTCATTTTTCAGCACAACCTGGCACCTGCTCACAGTGCCAAAACACTGGTAAATGGTTTACTGACCATGGTATTACTGGGCTCAA
>NW_013952572.1:1221042-1222704 GCF_001266775.1 Austrofundulus limnaeus | reverse complement strand
CAGTGCCACAGGCTGATTGCCTCCATGCCACGCTGCATTGAAGCAGTCATTTCTGCATAAGGATTCCTCACCAAGTATTGAGTGCATAACTGAACATAATTATTTGAAGGTTGACTTTTTTTGTATTAAAAACATTTTTGTTTTATTGGTCAGATGAAATATGCTAATTTTTTGAGATAGGGATTTTTGGTTTTTCTTTACTTTTTTGCCAAAATCATCAATATTAAAACAATAAAAGGCTCAAACTACTTCAGTTGGTGTGCAATTAATCTAAAATATATGAAAGTTTAATGTTTGTCAGTACATTACAGAAAATAATGAACTTTATCAGAATATGCTAATTTTTTGAGAAGGGCCTGTAGTTAATAATGCATTTTATTTATAAAGCGCCTTTCAGGACACCCAAGGACACTGAAGTTGTAGTACTGTAGTTCTGGGAACACGACCTGCGGATGTATCTGCAGGCCTCCTCGGGATCTGTGAAGGAGCCGTAGCGAGCTGTGGGGATGCCGTGACGCTCCATGAAGGCCTTGGAGAAACTCTTACTGGCCTCCAGCTTAGCTGCTTTGGCCGAGGGACCGAAACACGACACACCTGCAGCCGTCAGGTCRTCCACGATCCCTGGAAGAGACGCCAGAGGTGGAGCTCAAACACAGGGTTAGGGTTCGGAGGGRAGAGACGAGCTGAACTGAAGAGGAGGAGTCACCTGCTGCCAGAGGAGCTTCAGGTCCGACAACAACCAGCCCCACATGGTGGTCCTTACAGAACTGAGCGAGGATAGAGTGGTTACTGACAGAAACCTCTGCAGGGAGACAATCAGAGATTCAGCTGCTTGATGATGTCCTCATTCAATCAGTTTATACAAGTTTAATAAAGTGCTATAAGATCAAACAGYGTGCTGTGGTTTTAGGAACAAAATAGTGTGAAATAAGAAATGCAAAGARCTTTAAAAGGCAGAAAGTGTCACAGCTCAAACATAACCTCTGATGTTCCCTGGTGAAAATGTATAATTTATTATTCAGTGTGACATACAGGCTTAGAAAATAGCAGCTGCTCCTTTCACATTTTACACCACTCATCATGTCATTGTTCTTTTTGGAAGGATTAATTTGTAGTTTTCTGTCTGCARACATCTGATATAAAGGATAAAGCAGCTTTGTTTGGCCTTAGGACCCTGTAAATGTTTTACACTGGAGGCTCTGGATGATATTTTCCTAAAGAGCACAAAAACAACCTGAAAGAACCACGTAAGAACAAATGCTGTGCAGAGCAGAGCAAAGCTTTGCTCTCTTATTCTAGTTTAGACATCAACTTGTGCCCTTCTAACATTTTATGATTTAAACTCATTATTTTGTCTCTAAAATGTTTCACCACTGACTCAGTGTGATGAGATCTGAACATCTGATCAGTAACAGAAAATCCAGAAAGTCAATGAATTTAATATTTGGCTGTTTGGACTGAAGACCACTCATAATGCTAATGCATAAGTATTAAAAAATTGAGCAAACGACCATTGTTATAATAACACCTTTGTTCTTTTACCCACTGTTTTTACCAATAAAAAACAAAGTGTCACTTCTGATCATATTTTCTTTTAATTTTGTTTCTGTGAGCAATCAGTTACAATATTTCCTAGAGTTCCTATTTATTATAAATATATAT
>NW_013952572.1:1216054-1218057 GCF_001266775.1 Austrofundulus limnaeus | reverse complement strand
TTTCCTTTCTACATTACATTTAAAAACAAGACTGACCAAAAATCTACACATTTACTTTGTAAACAGGAAAATCATACAAAAACAAGCACAACAAAATAAGCAAAAAACAATCTAAAATAAGTAAAGAAGTTTAGAAACCTGATGGATCTTAAAAAAACTTAAATTAAAAGCTGGTGAGGTTTCCTGCAGGATTTAAATGATTGTATCAACTCTGCAGTTCAGTAGGTTGTTCCAGAATCTGAGTCTGCCACTAAAAATTAAGTTAAAATCCACCCTCWGCACTTTTACTTAGTCAGCAATGGTCCGTTTGATTAAAATATTTGTGTTTGGGTACGAAACCAACCAGAATAGGACTGTAGGGTATTAATATGTAAATGTGTCTCAACGACTTTAACATAGTTTAAAGTCAAGTCTTTATGAAGATGATGTTATCCACATAAAGTACTTAATTTTACTTCTTTATTTGTGCACAAACAACACAGTTCTGGTCTATAATATAAATATTTACAGCTTCAGTGTTCGTATACTCTTCCCACAGTAAAACACAAGCACTTCTCAAGGTAAATTTTAAAACTTTTCCATCACCAAACTTCAGTGCAGTCTGCATCTCTGTACGCCTTTTTCCACTGTACTTTAGAACCACGTCACACACAGCTTTCCCTGTGTGAAGCAGCCTGCCAACAATCGAACATACTGTGCAACTGATTTAAACTGTGTAAGTTGTAGTAATAATATGAAACGAACATATAGAGAGAAGGAGCTCAAAACACATCAGAGTCACAGCACATGATGGGACATTGCCAAGCCACAGCTACCTTTTATGTAGTTAAACTGCCTTTCCTAGCATTTTTAATAAAAATGTTTTGTTGTTGGACATTTAAAGTATTAGAGATGACATACAACCCTAGCTCCATTCATTCTTCAAACAATCAATTTGCAATTTACTTGCGAAGTTGTAATTTAGCTTAAATGTAATATTCCCTCTCTCTACTATAGCTTATATTTTTCATGACTTGAGAGCATCAACTCATCGCAAAAAGCTGCAGGTCCTGCTTGGATATCCTGCAGGAAGCTACTTGAGGACTTGGTCTTCTTTTCAACCATGTTTTTGTTTTTTGTTTTGTGTCCAGCGTTTTTCAGTCCATCGGTCATTAGAAAATAATCCGTCTGGCATGCTGTTTTCTCCTGCTCACCAGAGATGTGCAGGACTACCAAGACACAGTTTCGTTCTTAAAGTACAGTAGGTCTTCTTCATAGCTATGCCAGAGTACACCGCTGGTCCAGTGGCTGGTCTTCTCATCAGGTCATCTCTACTGCTCACACACCAGTATTATGAAAAKGAGCAAACCCACTGAGCAGCAGCGAGGCTCTGAGACTTCATTCAAGGAAAAATGATTGTTCTCTATTTTGTGCCTGTAACATAAAAAATATCAAACGGTGGTTTTTAATCAAAATGTTAAGAGTGCACATTGCAGGACAGATAGTGGAAAAATAAATCCTGAGTCTGAACTTCACACACACACACACTAGGGTTGGGCGATATTGGCAAAAAAAAATTTATCACGATTAATTATGGTATTTAGCCGATAACGATTAATTTGACGATTAATCCCCTGGAGTCCCTGGACACCCTAATGTCCTAGTCACATGACCAATTTAGTGGGAAAGATTTGCTCTTGATAAAAATCTGTTCCAAATTGTGTCAAAATTACAGACTTCGGGCTATACATCAAATTTTAAATTGTTTTGATAGATAAATAAATTACAAAATTAATTTTTTCTCATGTTCGTCATTTTTGAAGCGGAGAGGAGCACTGAGCAGACTGACTGGGGAAATCTCCAGTCAATCTGCCTGGTGGAATTAATCGTATTAATCGTCAAGTGCCAAAAAATAATCGATTAATGTTTTTCTGACGATTAATTGCACACGATACGATTATGCCCAACCCTAACACACACACACACACACACACACACACACACACACACACACACACACACAC
>NW_013952572.1:1212628-1215306 GCF_001266775.1 Austrofundulus limnaeus | reverse complement strand
ACCCTGAGTTTTACAAAAAAAATCTAATTTTTTTTAAAAATCAATGACATTGCTCTATACTTGCAAAATGCTGGAAAATCTGTGTAAATTACAGACAGTCCTTACAACCTGACATGTACGACACTAAAAACAGCAGTTTTAAGTTTTGTCCTGAGCAAAGGATTACTCGTGATATATTTTTTTAAATATCACCCTTTTGAATTTACCAACACAATGACAAAAATCAACCTTATAGTGTCTACCTGTATCGAGCATCAACATGCACAGTATGAAGGCTGTGTTTTAAAATGACACTTTGTGAACTTTTTTATATTTAAAAATACTTAAATTCTTCTTGAAGTCTTGTTATAAATATAAACAAATGAGCTCATTAAAATCATCAATGGCCTTTTTGTAATGCTATAATATGGTGTAGGATTCAAATTTGTTTATTTATTATGAACTAAAACTGACTCATTCAGAGACCACTGTAAGGGTTTTGGAGAAAGACATTTTTTTGTTCAAATATAACTCTTTTAGTATATATAAAAATGATCTATAATGAGTATTATATATAATTCCAAGAACTAAAGCAACATAAACAGCCAAACTATACAAAGACAGGCTGCACGCTGAACCTCTCTGCTCCTCTCTTCTCCTTTTCAGCCAAATTTAGTTAACGTTAGCATTCACCTGCATGACTGTGCCTCGTCTCCGTCTCTCTCAGGTGGAGGAATCAGAAAACATCCTTCTGCAGGTTTATCTTCCCTGACAGCTGTATTTTTTTCATTTCCCAGATTCAATGCTGTCTCTAGTTCTTTTTCAAACTTTCAAATATATTCTTTTGTTCTGAGCATTGCTCCTAATTACGGGTCACAAACTGAAAGTGAAACTTAAACTGTCTGCTGCTCTTTAACATTACTTCTCACTCAGGGAAGCTCTTTTCAGATTCAAAATACCTTTGAGGAAATGTATTTTCAGATGCCAAGTAAACTACATCGTAGCAAGCGCGCACCCCCCTCCACTCCCCGGCACTTAACGGGACGGGACAGAAGGAGAAGGTGGTTCTTAAAGAGACAGAGGCCAATTTCAAGGTGTTTAGAAGAGGAAGTGATGAAAAGATAAGTTTATTTTCTATTTAAACATAAAAACAGGATTTTAATAACAGCTAAAGGTGACATAGATACTTTATTATGGTATAGTATTTAAATATATGCCTGAGAAACACATTATATTGGCCGTTTAAAGTGGCAGCGGCACCTCTGTTAGGATCCAGAGAAATGGTTGTTAAATCRAATTTGATTATTTTATTTTAGCTGCAGCTACGCTGGAGATCCTGCACAGCACTGGAGTGCAATAAGTCCTACTCTTTATTACAAAACTGTGCGGTTAGAATATCAAGCATGTTTAAGGACTTTATACAGACATCAGGCGGTTTCCAAACATTGAAAACGCTGTGAAAATTCAWGCATTTTCAAGGATTTCAAGCACCCGCACGAACCCTGCAGCTTTTACAAGAAAAAAACTTCAGTTTAACTCAAGCTGTAATGCATTTCATTGTGTTTGTTTTTATCGTGACAAAGAGTCCTGTGAAAAGTTGAAAATTTACCAGAGTTTCTGATCTTGCCGCAGTCGGCCGTGCCAGCGTTACCCGGAGCCACCAGGACTTGTTGGACCTGTGGCGACTGAGCCAACTTCCAGGCCAACGTGTGCTCCCGTCCACCACTGCCCACCACCAGAACCCGCTCTGCCATGATACCTGGGTTTAAACAACAAACAAAAGAAGTCCCACTATCAGCATGCAGAAGATCTTTGTGTCTCTTCACCTTTTATTGCCTCTGAAGGCTCAGTTTAATTATATGCCAACACTGACCTATAGCTAAAGCRGTTTACTGAGCCGTAAAGGAGTGATGACCTTTTCTCAGGATGGGGGTCTTATATTATATCTTGTAAAACCATTCGAAAAGTGATCCATCTAATCAGCTGGAACAAAACAAGTCAACCATTAGAYATTGCAGTCGTCAGGCATTGCTCAATCAACAAACAGCTGCAGATAAAAGCTCTTTTCACTAAAAAATAAAATAAAATAAAATACAAACCGATCTGTTATCAGGTTAATTTACAGCAAYTGTCACCATCATGAATGTTTTAGTAGTTTCTCAGTTCTTCAATAGACCTTAAAGTTCTACAGAAGCCTGTTAGTCACTCTTTCATTCAAAGTGTGTGTGTGCTAAAGCAGAGAGGCGTTTCAAATGTACAGGAGGACTGTGACCCGCCAGGACCAGGACTGAGGACATATAATTAAACACTCAAAATTAGAAATAATTTATTACCTGCTGTCTTCCAGGACCAAGTCGTAGCCATTTTGTTCAAACTTTAAAAAGACCATCTTGTTTAAACTCTTGCAAGAAGTCACGCTCAGAGTATTGTGAATAACTCTCAGCTACTACCACATCACATTTTGAGTTCTTTAAGAGAGACAGTTATAACAGTTTTATGCATTTGTTAATGGAGCTTCAGTAACCAGCTTGACATAGATCAACTCCAGAGGTTTATCACCTGTAGACTTATATCCAACCATTACTGAAAGTTTAGTTAAAATCCATTCAATTGATCAACACATACACTCCTGATCAAAATCTTAAGACCAGTCAAAAAAAGTGCAAGAATTTGCATTTTGCACTATTGGATCTTAAGAA
>NW_013952572.1:1206758-1212304 GCF_001266775.1 Austrofundulus limnaeus | reverse complement strand
CTCCTCAAATATGGGGTCTATCATAAAACCTTTGGCTGGTGCAGTGTAGGTCAGACTCATCTATAGTCCTGCCAAATTTCTTGTTGATTGGTGCAGCCGTTTTTGTGCTACGGTTGACCAAAGATCTCCGGAGGAAAAAATAAATAAAAAATAAACAGTACGAAAACAATAAGACTCCTATCATTACGCTTCGTGTGTAGGGTCATAATAATCAGAATTTTAGTTGAAATGCTTATTTCCCCGACAGATGGAACAAGTTATTTTTGTAAGGTGTGGCCAAGATTTGATCAAGTCACTTTGTAAGTGACTTGATCAAATGATCCTGTCACTTTGTAAGTGACTTGATCAAATGATCCTGCTTCCTAGGCTTCAAAAAACACTTTTGGGTGAACAGATTATTATAAAAGCTTAACAGAATGTAGAAAATAGTTTAGAATAAATTCCTATTTACTTTTTAACGAATCCTACAGGTGTGACGAGTGACTTGATTGCTGGAATCTGAGCCAAATCTATTAACTTGTAACACATCTGCCCTCCTTGAACTGGATCTCTGAGGTTCTTCCTGGGATCTGTTGGAGCTGTTTTTTTTTTGTTTTGTTTTTCAGTTTGGGGGTCACTGAAGGCTTGTACTCTCCGTATCTTCTCCAGCCACTGGTAGGATTTGTTGAATCAACCACATCCTCAATCTGTTGGTGGTACATGTCTTTGAGGGTCTTTGCATAACGGTTCCTCCTCTTCAATTCTTGGTTTCTGCTGCCTGAGACATTCACTTAGCAGATCATCAATGGGGGCTTTTCTTACTGATATATACAGTTAGGGTTATATGTTTGTGAGCATACATGTACCTTTGACAATACTTAACAGTTCAACACAACAACAAATAAAACAAGCTATTTTACAAGCATGTAAACAGGCATTTATTGCAAATCATTTGAACCATTTTAAAAGACTAATTTAGACTAAAAAAAAATCATCTTTAAAGTTGTTCCTTTAAAGTCCATCCATTATCTATACACGCTTCTTCCTTTCAGGGTCACGGCACGGGGGTCAGTCTGTAAAAACAAATTACCTTTCAGTAAAAGACAATAACGTGGCACATCGACTGCCGTGGCTCCATCATTTTATAAATACTCTGATATAAACAYACAGACGTAAGTTTAGAAAATCAAAGCTGGTGTCGAGCACACATTACTTTTGAAAGAAGTCAAGAAATACTTTTTCAATCATTAAGTTAACTGGATGATGACGGTAAAGGGCCAAAAAGTGATGGAATCAGTTCTGTTTATCTGCGCTGAAAGAAATAAAAAGAGGGAGCACTTTATAGCTTTAAGTAGTGGTTTCAGTATGAGGAATGTCCTGTCCTGTCATCACGGAGGGATGGTGAGAGTTGTGATTTCCTTGTATGTCTGGTTCATGTGGAGAACTGACAATAAAGCTGGCTAAAGACTTTTAACAGTACAGAGTAAAACGATTAAATGTTAACGTGGTTCAGGTGTCTCCACAGTCCTGTTACCTCAGCAGCATCAATATAAGATTAAACAAATCTTCAGGTTTTAACCCTCCAGCATCACAACAGAGGGATTTCTGCAGCACTGAGGAGTTCCTGTCCCAGCTCAGAGTCCTGCAGGGTGAAGAGCGTCACACCCGAACTGTAAGCTGCTGGTATTGTGATGTGAGTCCGTTTGGGTTGACCTTGTTCCAGTTCTTCCTCTAGAATCATCTTCTTCACTTGACCTGTATACATCAGAGGTTAGTTAACACGTGACGTCAGCGTGCAAACTGTGCACCAGAAGTAGCTGCTTTACCCTCAACGTCCAGGGCCTGCCACCGCGGGTCGGACTGCTTCTCTGAGAGGGTAGACAGCGAGCAGTCGGGCGTTACTCGCTGCAGCACGTCGTCCCGACGAATCAGCAACACGGAGTCGCTGCAGAGACGTCGGTGCGCCGCTTCTTCGCTAACTAAAACCCAACAGAACACCGTGAGGGAACCCGACGCCCCGATTCCCACCAACAGCAGTTCTGTTCTCGCACTCACCCACATCCAAAGGGTTGGTCATGAACACAGCGTTGGGCGCGACCCCGAAGATGAGCTGGTGGTGCCAGGCGTCGGGCACCTCCTCGCCCTTGGGCACGCCCTGCTGCATGTTCATGGTGGCCACGGGGACGGCGCCCTTCTGGATCCAGCGTGCGAGCCAGGGCACCAGCAGGACTCGGCGGCGAGGAAACAGGTGGAAGAATCGACCCGTCACCGTCCCACCACTGGCCTCCTGAGCCCCCTGGATCAGCTGAGCGTGAGTGGCACCTGATATGGTTTAGAAACGAAAAGACTTGATGTGAACCAACTGATTTATTGACCAAGTAAAAAAGGCACTTTTTTGTCATTTTCTTTTAAATAATCAGCATCAATCATTGAGGTGATTAGCAAGCAGGGACATCCTGGGACAGAATGTTGTCCCACCAGAGACTGCTTCTTTGTGACACTTCTGGAGTTCCTCTCATGTTAAGAATGCTTTTCTTAGCCGAACACCAACCTATTTAAGAGAAAGCTGAGCAAGTTATTACACTGACTTTGAAAAAAGCAATGCGTATTATCAGGGAAATTTAATACAATGTTAGATATCAGCTTAAAAATGTTCTGTTGGTGTGGCAGGGCACCACTGGGAAATGCTGAATATGTTTATTATTCCAGGTAAGAAAAGATCAGAGTATGGTGACAGAATGAGACAGAGCATTAATGCATCAAAACGGGAAAAATATATCTAAATTAATATAACTTAAGATGGCACAAGTACCAATTTACAAAAAGTAATTGCTGTTTYGAGAGAGAATTCCTGTTTTCACTGAGACTTTTTTTAAACCAAGCCAACTATGACAATAAGAATTCTTCAAGTCAATATRCTCCACTGGAATCAAAATGTTGTCAACCCCCAGTACATTATAATGTGTTATTATAAACTGTAGGGGTGCGTGAATGTTAATAAGTCACTATTCGGTTTGGATTCAGTACAGCAGGAGAAAGAAATAAACACCAGACTCTGCTTCCCCACTCTATTCTCATTTAAAGAATGTGAATTCTGTCTCTCTCGGCTTACCATACCAAAGGTAATTTAAAGCTTACACATAGAAACCACTGTGCTTTCTGTACATTGTATTTTTTTTGTCTTATTGCACTCACTCAACCCATACAAATCAAATTCATGAATTGTCCATTGACTCCTCTAGTTCTTATAATTGACACATTGGCCACTGGAAAACACTGATGCCCGGTGGAGCAAGCGCCTAAAAAGTAAAAAATAAATAAGTAAAACCTGTATAAGTCATTTACAGCAGTGGTTCCCAAACCTTTCAGCTTTTGACCCACAAAATAACAGTAGCAGAGACCTGTGCCCACAACTATTTTTGGATGATAAACAGTTTTTATCAGGTCAACTAAACATGGGCATACTAACAATATTTATTATTCTACATTTATACATTTTAGGCAACTAAGGCAAAAATGTAATTAATTTAGAAAATCTTTTCAGGACCCCACTTTGGGAACCACTGATTTGCAGCCCCACCTTTGCGAGACATAAACCTGATTCTAGAGGGGACTTCTGAAAGCACAGCCAGATGTTCCACTGATGGATGTGAACCGGTCCTTTATGGGTTCAAGACATTCAGTAGGGGAGTTATAGTCTCTGCAAACATCTGTGACACCTGGAATGTCTGACTGTGTGAGTTAAATTAAAGATGTGCACCAACACGGAGCCGTGCTTTATGCACGTCATTACCTGAAAGGTTAATGTTTCATGTTTATGGTCTGGACATTTACCAGCTTCGCTGCGGGACAGCAGGTAGTCAGGCAGCGGGGACTCGTTTCTCCTCAGCCGGGTCTGCACGCAGCGGTCGGCCTCYTCGGGGGCCACTTCCACACCGAGGGCTTTCAGCACATCCACCACGGCTGTGGCCCCGCAGGCGGACGCTCCTATCTGCAGGGTCTGCCTCTCTACAGCCTCCTGGATGGACCACAGCATGGCTGCAGCCTCCTCACACTCCTCCTCCATCGGGGAGTCTCACCTAACTGAACATATACGGTTTAGAAAAACAATAATAATTTCAGCGGCTTCGGTGTCAAATGTATCTATAATCTGACTTAAAGTCACGACAGTGACACTTACGCTGGATTATTACTAAATATGTGCTTTACATCACACTGTGTGTTTGCTAGAATTCGGTTTTAACCAAAACTCGCTAGTTTACACCACTGTTGTTTACACGAACAGGAGCTGAAACACACTGCGCATGCTCAGAATGAGCTCGCCGCTTCTACAGGTAGGAAACAGGAACGAAACGGGAACTAGCRCCCCTGCTGGTTATAAAATGCAACTACAGTGACTTTTTGCATTACGTTACGTGCTTTAGAAAAATTATGCTTTTCCCAGGATTTGGATTAAGACATACACAAGTGTTTTATTACACATACCAGACCACACCCCCAAACCATTCCTGACCCCCCGTCCAAATCACCACACAGATATAGGCCTAAACCCCAACCACACAGATATATGTTTAAAGAAAATAAGCTAAAATTTTCTTTGGATTAGATTAGATCCAATAGACACCTACCAGACCACACCCTTAACCATTCCTGACCCCCATCCCTAACGCTCACCCTCCTGTCTATTTCTTCTTTCTCTGAACCCTCCTCCCTCCYTACAAAACCCAGCACATGACAAATACTCAATGTACTGGCTGAGTTCTACTCAAACAGCACGCCTACACTCACYAGAATATGCAAGTCATATTCCACTATATGGCGGCACGGTGGCTCAGTTGGTGGAGCTGATGCCTCTTGGCAAGAAGGTCGCCGGATCAAATCCCAGCCTGGGGACCTTTCTGGGTAGAGTTTGCATGTTCTCTCCGTGCATGCGTGGGTTCTCTCCGGSTACTCMRGCTTCCTCCCACAGACCAGAAACATGACTGTTAGGTTAATTGATAACTCTAAATTGTCCCTAGGTGTGAGTGAGAGTGAATGGTTGTTTGTCTCCATATGTGTCCCTGTGATGGACTTACGACCTGTCCAGGGTGTACCCCGCCCCTCGCACTGTGACTGCTGGATATGGGCACCAGTGACCCCCTTGACCCTAGAAAAGAAATAAACGGGTATAGATAATGGATGGATGGATATTCCACTACATCGTACAGCACATACAAATCAACAGGCTATCTCCAACTGGAACAGCCAACTCCACCAAGCACTTCCCATAAAGACAAGACTCAGGACTGGACTTGATCTTGAGTGAGCGTGCATTTCCTAAGGGATTTACCAACTTTGCAGAGCCATCAGGTGGAACCCTCTGAGTGAATATTCCTATAACCTGACCCTTTACCCCAGGACTATTCAACTGGTGGGCAATGAGCCACCCCCACCCCCAAAAAGTTTTTTCTATGTTAATTTTTTTTACTTAATTTAGAATAAAAATGTATTTCAAATTTCTTTTTTTTTTTTTCTTTTTTGATGGCCTCCCTTCTCCCACTTTAGCCATCCTTTCCACACCATTATTA
>NW_013952572.1:1202799-1206636 GCF_001266775.1 Austrofundulus limnaeus | reverse complement strand
ACACACACACACACACACACACACACACACACACACACACACACACACACACACACATAAACATTGCACTATAAACACAAAAAAATGTACAGAATAAGAAATATAACCAAATTTATCTTTTATTGAAATCATAAATACTCATTTTCAGCAGCTCCTTTTTACTTTACTGTGTTGTATTATTTGCAGCGTCTGGCTCCCTCGGCTCAGAGACAAGGGCTGCAGTTTCCTGTCAGGTCAGCTGATGTCAGTGTGGCTCCACGGAAAGACAGTGGCTGCAGGACGAGCACAGAGAACCTCAGCAGATGTGGCGTTAAGATGCTCGGTGACGTCGTCGCTTCGTGCTGCTCAGCCGTCACAAAAACAAGGAACATAAAGACTGCGGACGGTTCAGTTCTCCTCAGAAGCTGCAGCTCCTCATTCCAGGCCTCAACATGGTGAAGTTCCAGGATGTTTTCATTTATTCTTTGTACCCAGTTTCACTCCAGAATTTGTTTCCAGCCATAAAATAGAGCTTGGCACCAGACTTGCTCTGGACAGCTGTTCCCCCCCCCCCCCCCCCCCCCAATTACTTCTGAGAGAAATTGGATAAACAGGCGACGCTGACCCTTCATCAAAGAGCCACACAAGAAGACTGAACAAGACGCTCAGCTTGTGGCGTAAAACAAGAAAAACTAGCACAAACTCAAACAACACAAGGTGTCAGAAACAGTTTTCATCACAAAGTCAGACTTTCCTCCCTCCACAGTAAAGTATTGGATGCTGGTCAAGGCTGTGCAATGCTGAACGCCAGCCCCCCTGGTTGGTATTCTCCTGGTCTCCTGCRCTCCCTCCTGCCTTCTCCCTCTCAGTTCCAGCGATGGCTGCTGGAAGCACCGCGAGCAGAGAGTGATTAAAACTGACTGGGCTCTGAGAGCGCGATCCTGCAGAGATCAGGYAGGGACGGGATGAAAGACAGAAACAGAGGAGCTGTCGTCTCACAGGCAACCTTTGCCTCAGTTCCACCTTTCCTCCTTTACAGATGTGAAGGCATTAAGGCACACGGTTCTCGTATTAGTTACAGCACTTATCAGCAAATAAACAGATCAATAACAGCCTCGTGATGCCAACAAATCATATAAAGACCTATCCTTGAATGCCAGTTTTACACTAAGACGTTGGGAAACAATGAGATAGTAGCAGTTTTTATCAAATCTTAATACATTATTCCCAATCTCATGCAAAATTGTAAATCTGGTGTTGTGAATGACTCTCAGCTACTGCAGTGTCAGATTTTGTCTTAATATTCACAAAAGGGAACTGAGTTTTAGCCATTTTTTGAGTTGGGTAATGCCAAACCTTGAATTGGAATTACTTCAAACAATAATCAGTTGTTGATGCAAATCCATTAATTAATTTCCAAAAGGTTAATTGAAATTGGTCCAGTGGTTTACAAGATATTTTGCTAACAGACAGGGTTGATTTCGACAAGTAATKTCACAGTATTAAGCAAAGATTTAACGCAAAATGTAGCAATTAAAATACAGCATGTGCTGTGAATTAGTCTCAGCTACTGCTGCTCCAAATTACAGTTGATTATGTGTATAACTGACTGACCTAAAACTGTTTTTGTGTTTTCTATGGTCAGTTGGCTGTGGTGGACAACTTGAATGCAGTTGGGTCCAAAAGTTATTCCTTCATAGATGACCATCCAGTGATTACTGTGTGAAATATATATATTAAAATCTGTCCAGTGGTTCGTGAGATATTTTACTAACAGACAAACACCATTGACTCTAACAGTTAWTAATGTCAGAGTTTAAAAAATAGAACTCACATAATAAGTTAGGGATGACTCTCACCTTCAATTCGACTTAATTATAAATACGTTGTGCTTGATAAGGTTGCTTAGCTGTGTCGGCCATCTTGAATGGGGTGGTTCATGAGATATTTTGGTATATTTCATGTTATGGACAAATGGACAAAAAGACAGACAAAAATGTTACCTCCTTGCCTTCGGMAGCAGCCAATAAGCTAATTTGTGCAAAGAATGAAAAAAGGGCTTAATATGGGAAGAAAATGACTAAGCTTTTAATAATGTGATGGAATTAAACCGTAATATGAACACMGATACATAAAAGGAGCAACTTGAGKCAGGTTTCACTTTTTAAACAACAGCTTAGCACATCAAAGGTGGCTAATTTAGTCATGGCTGAAAGAAAAAAAACTTTTAAAAACAAGTGCTTGCTGAGTTTTTGAGTCTATTATTCAACACGTTCCTAAGAAAAACAAAGTTCTGTTTTTTTTCTGTAGATCTTTACATGAAATTTTATAAATGCATTCGAACATCCAACACATCTTGACAAGGTGTTCATTTTTAATGATGCATTTTCACAAGAAAACAATAAAAGACTGAGTGAACGCTGGAGTTTATCAATCTTTAATCATACAAATACTTCACATGTTGCCCGCTTTCGTCTCTTATTCTATTTTACACTGACTCATAACATAACACGCAAACTTCTCCCCTCACGTTCATTATTCATTGCACTCATAAATGTTATAAAAACACAACATCATGACCTAATCCTACTGCAATGTCMCAGGTTCATGGAATAAAACCCAGTTTTTACCAACACTATCTGTCCTGCTGTGCAGTTTTAACAAGAAARCATTTTATTTTGCTGTAAAGTAACACTGAAATAAGTTTCTGCACTTTGGATTTTAAAGGACATTTAACTCCTTGTTTATATGAAGCGCAAAAAACTCGGAGAATAAGGGACGTTTTGACTTAGCAACATTTGCAGGGGACAATTAAACCTGAAACAGGACCTGAGATRCCATTTATTTTGGGGACACAGACGTCTGATGTCCTCCCCGAACCAGAACCTTTCTCCTCCCTTTGTTCTGGGTCGACTTCTGCTGCTATTTTATTTTTTTCAGGAGCTCCATACATTTTCTAGCAGCTCAGCGTCTATTAAAGTAAACAGCTGGAGGCTCTTTGAGATTGTTTTTTYCCCCTGCCATTACACAGGATCCGTGTTTTCCATACGTTTCATTTCGCCGTTATCTATCGAGAACCAGAAAGAGTCACTGCTGGCGATGACCGTGTGCGGCCCCTGGAGGTAAGGGTTCATAAAGACGCAACAATCAGAGCAACAACGTTTTAGTTAATCCAGCGATCTTAACCTCGCTGCATGCAGATGTGCCGGGGAAATTCATGAATCTGTCAGCTGTTTACAGGCCTCTGGTTGTCCCTTTGGGATCAGACGGGAGGCAGAGTCTATTTAAACACTATCTCCGTGACCTCTCGGAGCACAGCAGGCTCCGCAGGGATCTGCTGGATTAACCGGAGCCTCTAAGGTAAGCTGAATCATTATGAACAGCAGCAACRCTTTGAAAACACCCATAACTGCACATTAGCATTGAAATGAGGGAGCTCTTTGTCAGGAGGTAGTTCTGGGTCACGGAGACAAACAGTGAACGTGCCAAGGGACGTCGGCGCGCACCAGTGTGTCCTCCACACACTCTTCTCCACTGCCAATGGTCTTATTTTATTTTTTTATTTTAAAGGGTTCCCCGATTAGTTGTAACATTAGACTTAACATATATTTTAACTGTAAAATAAAGACTGTAAAAATGCTGTAGGCTGTTTAGTTTTTATAATTTTTAAACTAAAAGTTAAAAAATCTGTTACACGGACGGGGCCATTTTATTCACACACAAAGCATTCTGGGTAAAAGATGACACGGATGGGTCATCGGTACGAGGCTGCTAACGAGCTATATCCACCCTGAAGGTTAATCTTGGACAATATCTGATGATCGACTCTTTTAAATGAAACCAGAGAGCGTTGACAGA
>NW_013952572.1:1196613-1202131 GCF_001266775.1 Austrofundulus limnaeus | reverse complement strand
TTGCTGATGTGATGCTCATTGCAGGAAATCAGTCAACACTGTTAAAAAATACTCATCGGCTGTGTACGGATTGTCCATAAGTTATAAGGATTTTACGTTATTTTGCAGGTATACGGACGTATAGAGCAATCTCATGGATTTTTTTCAAGTCTTACGGATTTTTTCAAAACCTCATTTTCAAATTTATCTAACATGTCAGAGCCTGTAGGATGATTTAAAAAACAACAAATAACATCAAAAAGCCATCTTCCAACATGTTCTATCGCTAGAAATAAGTTTTGAACTTTTTCTGCTCTCTAAGCATGAAAACATTTGAGAGGAAACCGACACTAAACAGCTAAATAAGTAAAAATGAATGGAAGCCAACATTAACATATCATCCCTAACCGCCAAAACGACTGTCACCAAGTCTGCATCACACTTCTTATTCTGCTTTGAGCTGAAGTCTGGTGGGACTGACACAAACCTGTTGATGTTAGTTTGTTAGTTAGCTGTTAGCAGACTTAATGATGGCAAAAYCCAAGTTAGCAGAAGCTAATTGGCCCGTTAATGATTTTCAAAGTTAGTGAAAAAGCTAATCCACTAACCAAGAAATTAGTTCTGCTATTAGCTGTTAGCGTAACCATGCCCACCACTGGTCAACTTTAACAATGTCATTGTTAAAATAACCTTCAGTCAACAATTACCACTAAATTTCTTTTTCAAAATGGTCTCTAGCCCTATTCGCACAAGATAAGCATTATCTGGGGACCTCATGTAATAAATAAATTACTCTCCATCTGCTTTTTATGTGGCGCATTCGCACGATATAATCGAAGMCTGAGATTTTGCTGAAATCAACGGACATCTTCCGGATATGAAGTTAACACTGCTGTCAGCACTACCCAGCTGTTTAACAAAAGGCTACAAACAGGAGAAAAAATATTTTTAGTGCGTAGTGCAATGCCACCATTTGCATCTGATTTTGCTCCTTCAGCCTTTTCTTCTGTTACCAGTCGATAGGATTTTGCTGGCCCGGGACCCAAAAGGTTATTAATGCACTGCAACGCAGCCTTCGTTCTTCTCTAAAAGCAAATAAAAATGTGCCCAGGAAACAAACAAACAAAAAAATGCTTAATTACACATCCAATCCCACCTATATTTCTCTGTGCATTGGATTAGTATTATCACAGGACCTCAGAGTTCAGCAAAATATAGTAGGTAATTAGTATGGAATTTTTAACTTTACAAATTACTGACATGGCTGATTTGCACAGGATTACAAAGACAATCTCAGTAATCATACAGCATGTGGTCCCTCAGTGAAACTATCCCGTCAGAATAAGGCTTTTGTCAGTGTAGTTTTGATCTGATGCCTTTATGATGAAACAAACAAACAGGGTGTGATTTCAGCATCTCTCCCACATTTAAAGGCTTGTTTTATGGGTTATATGTTGTTACGTASAGTGCCCATCAGGAGACATTGGATAAAAAATATATATTGTGGCCATGTTATTATCGTGGCCATGGGATAAATTAGGCGTGGTCACGAAATAAGTTTTTTAAASTCAATGTCACCATAAGGGCTCTGTAGTTATGAAATAAAAATCAAACGTTCTTTGCTCACTTGGGCTTTTTGTTTTTCCAGGTTTATCAGAGAGAGAAAAATATTAAATTCCATCTTTTTCCAGACTTTCAGGCTGTGTGAGGCTAAAGTTAGTCTGAGCCTAAAGCTCCACACAAACCAAAGACATCTCATTCTTAATTTCAGCTGACTGTACAACATTTCCCACTCTTAACACGCTCCTTCTATGAGCCATTAGAGCATAAAACCTGTTCAACTTTTACTCTTTTCCTGCAGTCAAAGTCTCACAGTTGCATAAATAATGAGACCATTTAGTCTCTGAGAGGACGGAGCTTTTGTCTTCTGTCAAGACAGACGGGGGATTTTATGCTCCAGGAAACACTGAAGTGGCAGCTGTACAATTCTGTACTCAGATCTGCTTTTTACAGTGACACAGAGAAGTCTTACACCTGGAGAGCTCCACTGTCAGAAAGCTGTTTTTTTTTTATAGTTTGTGCTTTTCGGGATTCAATCAGGTAATTATTTCTTCAACATCAAAACAGAAGCTCTGATTGTTTATTTGTTTGTTTTAGAAATACACAGCCAGATCATGCTGCCAATTTTAATTTTCAAGTACTGTATTTACAGCCTGCTGCCAAAAAAGCAAATATTTCTGCTTGTACATTGTGTCTGTTAGCAAAATATTCTAAATTACAGATTTTAATCTACAATGCTTTTCAATTCAAGATGGGTGCTGTAGCTAGTTAGTAAACACATAAACAATTGCAACTAAGCTAACGTTACAAATATTCCTTCGAAATTTGGTGTGGTGGCGGCTGAGACTGAACTTTGAATTATAATGTGAGCGCCAAAAGGTACGTTTATTCAAAACTGCAGCATTAGCTTTTGAAGTAAACTTTGTTAGCAAAACATCTGGTCTGATTGTACTGAAACCTTCAGAAAGCAAAACTTGTATGTACATCTACAACTAATCCATGTTTATAGCCAGATTAATTGAAAATGGCCACATCCATTTAAATGAAAACACTAAGGACATGGAGCAAAAATTGGTTGAGACTGATCCTCAAACTCATAGTCCAAGCTTTACATCTTTGATTTGCCAAGCGCAATGGCTTTAAGAAAGGTTGTAGCTGCAAGAGATGCTGTGTAACCTGGTGGAAGTTATTAGTGTGCATGTTAAAGATGAGCTGGTTTGGTTAAGTCTGTGTTATTGGCTGATACACATAATGAAACAGTACTTGTCCCCATTTCTTCATTTCATTTTGATAATAAATTCATCCCCGAGCTGAAACTGTTCCCAGATTAACGTTCAGAAATCTGGTGTGAGCTGAGAGTCATCCCCAATTTGTATTCTGAGTGCTACTCATTGCACAGCACAATCAAATGATTTGTGGTGCTACGAGGTGATTATCCCACACGCAGTCACTTCCTGTAGCCCAGCCTCACACTTAACGCAAACTTTTAAATGAACAACAGCAGCTCAGCAGCTGCTGCACGGCTGCTTCATGAATACAAATCAAACGTTGTGTGCCACTTTCAATTAGGTCCACAAGAAATACATGTGGAGGAAACAAATCACAATGGAAGGGGTGACATGTTTCATCACTGCATCGTGTATCTTAGACAGTACAAGAGCAAAACAGCATTCACTCTTTATGAGTGTCTGATGCTGCTGACTATGTCTGTGTGTAAGACAGAAAAGAAGGTATGTGGCTTATTATCACGTCTAAGCAGGATCAGATCCTGCACGGCCTGATGTCGCACAGGAAACAAATGCTGTACATCAGCAGCAAACAGCGAAAAAACAAACTGTCCTTGGCAGATAATGCTCCGTCAACTTCCTGCCGCGTGCTGATTCTCCTCTCTGCGAGACGTTTGTCAGCCGTCTCTGACACCTGGATCATTCTTGCTCCGYGCTCGTACATCACACCACAAAGGTGATGAGCTCCTTTCTGAAGCCGTCGAAGCTAAATAGCCTCRCTGACATTCCCAATCGCACACGACATTCACAAAGCAACAAGAAAACTTTCCATCTGTTTCCCTGCTGTGCTCTGACACGGCCAGGCGGCTGGTGTGGACCGAAGATTTGTGGTAAATTTGACTGAAAGGTGTTTTTTTTTAAGGCTTGAAGACCTTCACCGCGCAGCCTGGCATTTGCTTACGAAGTCTGCTGCCATAGCTGTCAGGAGCTTGAGTTTCTCTCCAGCTAAATTTTAGCTTCATTTTGTGGCTCGACCTGYACTTTGGCCATCAAATAATGACATTTATCAACTTTTCACCAAGTAAAGAAAAAAAAACCAAGAAAAAACCCCCCAGCCTTTCACAGATGGAGGTGGGTGATGCTCTGAGTGGTTTCAGACAGCTTTATTGGAAGACAGCTCTGATTTCTTGTTTTTAACTGCAYACTTTTCAAAGACTGAAAGTCTCAAATTCAAAATAAGTGACAGRGCTTTCTTTACTTTGATGTACAGAACAGTGTGTAACACAAGAAGGATTACGATGGGGATCATTGCTGGCAGCTTGTGTGGATTATTCATATTCACCCAAATTAAACCTCAACTCRCTGTTATTACTCCTCACTATAATTAACTTGTATTTACAAGCTAAGTTTGTCTTGTTACAGGCAAAACAAAACCTTTAAAGAATATTACCAGTGGCGGGCACAGTTCCACTAATCAGCTATAGCAGAACCAACTCGTCATATATCAGATTAGCTTTTTTGCTAACTTTGGAAACCATYAGCGGACCTAAMTTAGGTTCTGCTAATTCTAGTTCCACCAAAAATCCAACTTCTATTTTCATGCCTWTTATCCCAAACGATCCCCTCTTACAAGCAATGCAGAACAGGTCATGTATAATGTAGCATCTTTAGCAGCTAACTTTTAAATTAAGAGCTTAAAAAATAACATTTAACAATATTTAAATAATCAATACAAAATCTGATTATGTAYAAAATATGGTGGAGAAARTATTTGCTACTTGTTGTTTGACTAACTTCCAACAGTATTTATGAAAATACAAACTTGATCAAAGCTTTTACTTTGAGAGGGGTAAACTGGCAGTGTCACAAGTTAGACAGGGCTGTTCTGGTTTGGATTGGCCGTTTTGTCACAAATATTCCCACTCACCTTCAAATTAAATCAWTGGAAAGTGAACAACAGGTTTGTGTCAGTCYCACCAGTCTGAGATGAAGGCCTGTGACAGACTTGAGTGACAGCAGTTAGCCTTAGCTTCCATTATTATTATCCAATTGGCAATGCACACTATTGGGATTCGTTTCCCATCCAAGTCATCTCAAATTTGCCATGCTTCTCCTCCTGCATACTTTGTCCTAGAGCTGCCACTGTAATTTATATCTGTAAAGCCCCTGTGCCAAATGATGGCTATGCCTTTTGGTGCCTGTACAACTTATAGTTTTTGAAATATTAATGTTTAATAAATTATAATGCAGTCAATGGAGCCTTGTATTGGTCCAATACTGCCCCCTGCTGCATCTACACAACATGGTACTGCACCATAGTTTCATAATATTTAAACTCAGTAGTTCAGTGATTACAATATTAATATGATTGTATTTTGATGTTTTRCTGTAATACTGTCTTTATGTTGTCCWATTGCTGTAATATATTGCACTTAAGTGTCAATAATTGCATTGGCAAGGTAAGCTTTTTCTGTATACATACAATCCCATCCCTGGGATTGTCCTCTGCCACATCTCCTATAGTCTCATGATGACTACTGTGGGCTTTCATGCGGGAGATCAGGGTTCAAATCCAGCTACTTTAACAAAAATCTCTTCAAACTTCATATTGTCACAGAATTACCTTAAATACAAACACCTGCTGACGTGACAGGCAGAACCTGGTATAGAAAACACATTTGATCCTGGTTAAAGCTCATTCTGCAAGTCCAATGCTGCAGGCAAAGCCATGCTGCAATGACATGCTACATGGC
>NW_013952572.1:1187240-1191904 GCF_001266775.1 Austrofundulus limnaeus | reverse complement strand
GTTTAGCAGAGGGCGGCATGGTGGCTCATTTGGTAGAGCTGTTGCCTCTTAGCAAAAAGGTTGCTGGATCAAATCTTGGCCGGGGACCTTTCTAGGTAGACTTGTCATGTTTTCTCTGTGCATGTGTGGATTTTCTCCGAGTACTCCAGTTTCCTCCCACTGACCAAAAATATGACTGCTGGGCTAATTGGAAACACTAAATTGTCCCTAGGTGTGACAGAAAGAGTGAATGGTTTTGACTTATTTGTCTCCATGTGGCCCTGTAATGGACTTGCGACCTGTCCAGGGTGTACCCCGCCCCTCGCTCTGTGATTGCAGTGACCTTGATGGGAAGAAGCTCTGTATATGTTATACATTAATTGTTCCACACTTGGTCTATTGTGTTGAGGTATGGGGAAAGGCATGTAAGACTATTACAAATCCTGTTTTCATTTTGCAAAAAAAAGGGCTATCAGAGTCATCACTCGAAAAAATTACCTTTATCCCTCTAATATATTATTTTGTAAACTGAAGTTCATGAAGTTCTATGATTTGATTGATTATAATATTTTGTTAGTTATGAATAAAGCACACTGAAATGTATTACCATTAAATGTTCAGATAAACTTTACAAAGAGGAAAAAGCTGTTATAAACTTAAGGGAAAAGAGATGTTCATGAAACCTAAAATTAGAACATGTTTGAAAGAACGGTTCACCTCAACTCAAGGAGTGAGATTGTGGAATGATTTGGAAAACGATATTAAAAATGCCACAATTTGCATGTTTAAGAGAATGATAAAGACTGAACTGTTAAAAAAATGTGAAATGGTTTAATATGCAGACATTCACTTGGTTGTTATAGAAYGTTTCAATGTTTTGTTTTGTTTTATTTTAGTAACTGAAAAATCTATACAGTTTGAATTTGTATTCGTAAAAAGGGGCATATATTAAAAGATTATTTTCTTCTCTCTRCCACCTTTCATTTCATTTTATTTGTGTTTCTTTATATTGTACATAGAAATTGTTTTTTTATGTTTTATGAAACAAATAAAGTTTATCATCATAAATAATGGATGAATGGATGGATGTTTAGTGGAACTAAGATTCTTGTTATTGAACAAAACCTTTTGGTTATCTGTGCCCACCACTAATTTTAGGTTGATTTAAATGATGGCTAACAAAATATCTCATGAAGTAACAGAACTGTAAGCCACACTCAGAGTGTGTGTTGTGAAAGACTAGACTACTGTAAAATTTTACCTCAAAATCTTTACAGTTGACCAAGTTAGAGCATTTTTGTGTTTGTTAATGTCCATTAGCTGTGACAAACATCTTGAAATGGACTGACCCCCATAAGTTAATTAGTTTTAGATATACATTCACTGGCTAAGTTTTGAAGGTTTTATTAAAACCTTTCAGCTTTTCATGAGATATTCTGCTAACAGGCACATGAGCACACACAATTCAAAACATCTGCCTTTGCTTTTCAGCAGCTGGCCATAACTTTAATGTGAAAGTGACACTGATGGTTTAGAAAATAATTTTTGCATWAACCCAAAGTTTTGACACAAATTCTACTTTGGTTCGAACTAGCTGTTAGAACTGAGGTGGTAAGAGCCAGTTACAACTGACAAGATATGAATTGAAAAACGTCTGTACTTTCCCTTTAAGGAGCTGTTCAAATAAGCAGCATATGAATATGAAACAAGTGTGGACGAGTGAAAGTGATTTAATCCGATCTCTTCAAAGACCCATGGTAGGCAGAAAATCTGCTTCTTGTCACATTTGTCCCGCAAAATTCCTTGAAGACGACTCGTTATCTTAAGCGGTCGGTCCTCACAGGGACACTATATTTGTGTGTTTGGCACAGGAACAGATAAAAGGTTGAGAAGACCTTTTTCTTTTTTTAGTACCCATTTCCTGATCTCCAACCAATTTCTATGCAAATGTTATGACTTGATGTGGATGGAGCGGCTGTTGTTCCGGCTGGCTTTGGGTGCTGCAGCTYCCAATCGGGGGGCCCGACAAGTAAAGCTCAGCCCGTGCTCATATTTCCTGCTCTGACAAACGTGCTGCGTGATGCATTTTAGTGCTGCATCATGCAGGTGGAGGGCAATGCTTTACACGGCCGTGACAAACAGCCGTGGGGGGCAACGGCACCTCAACGGTGAAGGAGGGGCAGCAGACTGATGGTGAGACTGTGGGGAAATGTTCCCCTAACCCAATGGGCCAGAAACGTGTGGGGATCATATTTCTTGGCCTCGACGTCCAACCCAGAAGCACCTATCTTTATATGAGTGTTGGCTTGTCGCTGTGTTTCATGGAGCACTGCAGACGACAGAACACAGATACCGGTGTCATGGCTGTGATCGGTTGTTATCCTTTGTGGTCAGCTGTTATTGTTAAAGCAGCTGAATGACACAATGCTTTTTAATCAGCCGTTTTTTTGTTTTTTTGTTTAGAAAATAATGCCCTYTCCCTTAAAAAGTCACCTGTAACCATCTAGGGAAGAGAGCAATGACCATCTCCTGCAGCTGATGATAATGTTTTTGTCTATGTATGTCTCTTAGCCAAATATTGTGGAAACCACTGGTTTGTTAAAGGGGCAATATCATGTAAAATCAACTTTTTTGAGTTTTATATCATGTTATAATGTTATACTCTCATAAAAACATGCCCAAAGCCTTGCTTTGACTCATTCATGCATGTTTGAGAAATCCTGCAGTGGTTTTAGGAAGCCATGCTGAGGAGCAAAACGACAGGTGGGGACCAGAAACACCTTTTGGGACCAGAAATGCCCCTGGGACGTGTCTTTAAGCCGAACTTCCTCATGGTGGGGCTCCTCCTCCCCACACACCCCGCCCATGACTCATGCGGGCTCTCGGGTGAAACTGAAAGTGAAACTTAAACTGTCTGCTGAGCTCCACTACTTCTCACTCAGAGAAGCTCTTTTCAGATTAAAAATACCTTGGAGGAAATGTACTTTCAGATGCCAAGTACACTGCATCATGGCGGAAGGTGGTTCTTAAAGGGACAGAGGCCAATTTCAAGGCGTTTAGAAGAGGAAGTGAAGAGAAGATAAGTTTATTTTCTATTTAAACAGAATTTTAATAACAGCTAAAGGTGACATAGATACTTTATTATGGTANTACAAAATTTCTTCAGTGTAGCATAAAAATGTATGCCTGAGAAACACATAATATTGCCCCTTCAAGGAGGCACAGTGATGCCTTGTCTTGAGTGATTCCATGTAGGGGTGAGTTTTTCTCAAACTGAGTACAAGTATGAGTACTTCTGTTTGGGTACTCGTCAATACAGAGTACAGAAACCTTGTACTTATTGAGTTAGAACCTAAACATTTCCATAATGACTTCACACAACAACACACGTTTCCGTTATTTAAAACAAGGTTGCACTCCTTGATTTTAGGTCTACAGCTAAAAACCAAAAGTCACAGAACCTTTACAGTGYTCGACCGTGTACATTCTGAAACTCTTTGCCCACTTCTCCACCATCTGTGGACTCACTGGATTTATTTAGGAAATCTTTGATTAGATTCAAAAGATCAGAAACATTCCATAAACATCTGGTTGTTTTTGCTAAATTCGATCCCAACATGTTAACATTACTAAAGGATCTGCACACAGCAGCAACCATTCATCCAGTGCCAGCACAGACATAATAGCTTAAATGATAAATGTGCAGGTATTAAAACATCACAGTGCCATCTGCATTTGTTTGAATCTGTTCAATGACAATTTGTACAAGCCAACAGAGGAAAACAACATCAAGTGTAATCATGCTCCAAACTGTACAAGCTGTTCCCAACATTTAGTAATAGGCTTTCATTTATTGTTGCGCAAACTGAAATCCAAAAGGAGCACAAAAAAGAAAAAAGGCAAATTAATGGAACGATGAGTTTGTACAGTGTTAGTGACATGTTTGGATGAGCCAAAATCACAATTGTTGTCATGTTTTAAGATGCACAAAAACAAAAATAAAAAAGCACTGAAGCATTAAAATAAASCATGAAACATCCTCTGACACCTTAAATATGATTTCTTACACATAAATCCTGAGGCATCCACAACAGACAGATTGGATTAATTAACACGGTTATAAATAGGAGGAGAATGGTCCACATGTACTGTAGAGTCACAAAGAGGTTACCTTGGTTTATTGAATGAAAATTAAAAGCTTTAGCATTCCTTGAAGGAATGGCTATCGCCCATCACCTTTTATGAGTTTTCATCTATGCTCATCTTATGTAACTGAGTTACTGCCATTTTAATCATAAATCAGGGCTATTGAACTGGTGGCTCGGCCTGCCAATTGGTTAATATATCTCTTAAGCCCAAACCCACAGTTTTCTACTTTAATTACTAAAAGTTATTTTAGTTAAAGATAGACATGTTTGGTATCCACAGAAACATAATAATCTTGACTAGAAGCTGGTAAAAACATTTCTATGCACACTCAAGACAGTAAAAATGACAAGCACTTGAAGTTAAAACTATGAAAGTAAAACAAAAATTGATTTAAAATGTGGCAAATCAGAGATGTCAAAATAATATTTGTGTCAAATAGGAGGCATAATGCATTGTTTCTGTTTTTGATATTGTTTTATTATAACTACTTTTATTACATGGGTTGTGTATGTTGTAATCATGATTAAATGCTAGGG
>NW_013952572.1:1179463-1185381 GCF_001266775.1 Austrofundulus limnaeus | reverse complement strand
GTATGGATCACTTGGGTTGTTACCAACATCTGGTGAAAATTTCATGTCATTAGCACCTCTAGTAATATATTTACTGAGAACAATGTTGACGTGTTCAATACTTATTTTACCTGCTGTATATTTGGATTCTGTTCACTGGATTCTACAGATTGGTTTGGTGGTCTCCTGATGTTCTACAAAACAATGTAGGTAGCTATTCAGGCCATTTCCTGGGTGCCCGATCAATATGAAGGATTGTGTGCTCTCAGTACTCAGACTTTTGCCTTGAGCGAGCTGGGACAAGGTTTGCAAGCGGTTCTGCTGAGGGTCGCAGGCCGGCTGAGGTTCCTGGACTGTGCTGGCCAGATAGAATTGGTCTTGGAGAATCTGACAGCATGGCTTGGCGGAGTTATCCACACTGTTTGTCTGATTGGATTCGCCAGCTTGAGATGTACCAGCCGACGTAAATGCAGATGGAAAATTGTTATTGTCTGTCTGACTGAAAACATTTTCTCTGTTCCCAAACAACTGATCACAGATTCATGTTTCCCTTCCCCTATGTGGCCTTGAAGGCAATGGATCTAATTTCTCCTGGTGTTTATGTCGACTTGAGGCTTCTTCCCTCCACCTTTCCTCTTTTCACTCCTTTAATCTGATCTCCTGAAGGTCAACCTGTAGCTGCACAGAATGAACAATTCAACACCAATACTCTGAACTAATGACTGAATTTCAGGTTTTTCTTTTGGGAGACTGGGTTCCTCAGACTCATAAACTCATTTACTCCTCTGGCTAATAAATGTGCTCTTCCTGTTGAGTTTTTTCATAAACACCATAGTGCAGGGATCATCAATGCCGGTCCTCGAGGTCCACAGCCCTGCATGTTTTACTTTTTTCCCTTCTCTAACAAATCTGATTCAGTCAGTGAATTACCTCTTCCAAGTTCTGCAGAAGCCTGATAATCTTTTATTCATTCAAATCAGGTGCGTTGGAGCTGAGAAACAAGTAAAACATGCAGGGCTGCGGACCTCGAGGACCAGAATTGATGATCCCTGCCATAGTGTATCATATTTCGTTGATATAATATGATGTTTTGTTTTGTCCGACCGACCGACCAATTTCAAATAACTAAAATAACAACCAAGCTAAACAGGTTCTGGGACAGAGCCATCTTCCCATTGTTTTGATTATATTTAGCCAAAAAGGCAAAAGAACAGGCCCACAATGAATGAATAAAAGTACCATCTTACATTTCCAGTACAGAATATTCACCAATACACCCATTTAAAAAATGACTACAGATGTAAAATAATTACAATTCCGTATTTTATAGTGTTAACTTTCCTTGTACCTCTCTTGTTAACCATTCCATTCTTATTTTTTTTCAATATTAACCTGCAAGTCTCTTTGCCAAACCTGCCTAAGACCGTCACTGTTGCCCTATAATATTCTACCCATCATTTTATAAAACATAGTAAGCTGACTGAGCACTTTGAGGTGATTTAAAATAGAGCTGTACAGGATTGTCTTCCTCCGATAACCGCTTAATCACCTCACTCAAACTGCTGCGCATCTGCATATATTTCCAGAAAACTATTTTATTTTCCAAATTTGACTGATATTTTAAATATTGGAAAGATTTGAAAGTTATGTGAACAGCAAAATCAGAAATGCTTCTTATGCCCCTAGACACCCATTCATCCATCTTTACCTGCTTCTTTCTTTCAGGGTCACAGGAGTCACTGATGCCCATTTCCAGCAGTCACGCTTCAAAGGGCAGGGGAGACCCTGGACTGGTCGCAAGTCCTAGACAATCAGGAATACCAAAAATTATATTATTTCCCACCTTTATTGCTTGGTTGTTCCATTGTGATGAATACACTTGTTTGTAATGCAGGGTTTTTAGCATTTATGAAGTTTAACCCAAACATTTTTGGAGTGTTGCAACATTGGGTTGTCCTCCTTGCTTCTATGCTGAGTTGGTATTCTTTGTGAGAGAGCTATAACTGGACTGTGGGGGGAGGACACTTTTGTTCATTATTCACCCATCCTAAGTAGTCACTTACCTGCTTGCAATATCTTACCAACTTAGCCATTTCAAAGACATTGTTGTACAACTTTGCATTTGTTAATGAAAGCCCTCCTTCACTCCTTAGTATGTGAAATTTCTGTAATTTAATTCTTGGCCTTTTCCCATTACATAAATAATCCTTTATCATCCTATTGTATTGTGAAATACTCTCACAACACTCATATCAGAAGTATCATTAACAAGTAATTAAACGGTGGTGCAATTTTCATTTTAACTCTATTTATTAGTGTCAAATTAAGGGTCCTCCACTTCTCTAGACTGTTGTCTTCGCAAAAAGAGGGGTCATGTTAATGTGCATTATATGTAATATATTGGCACACAATCTGACCCCTAAATATTTTATACCAGATGAGAGCCTCTTAAAATGTCCAGCACTCAACGTAGCTGGATGACAGTCTGAATGGAGACAGCCATGGCCTCTGCTTTATGCCAACTGACCTTATAACCAGAAATTTGAGAAAAAAGTCAACTTCATCCAGAAGAACCTGGGCAGAGGAAGCTGGATCTGACACCAAAATGATTGTCATCCACATATAAAAAATGCTTGTGTTCTCTCCCACCAGCTTTCACCCCATTGATGTTTGCCTGTTTCTTTATTGCCACTGCTAATGGTTCCACCACAAGTGTGAACAACAGCAGGGACAAAGGGTCCCCTTGTTTTGTGCACCTGAATAACTTAAAAAAGGGAGAAATTAGATAATTTCTAACTACTGCTCCACTTGGTTTTGCATAAACCATCTCAACCCAACTAATGAAATTTCTCCCAAATCCAAATTTTTCCAAGACACAACACTCCACCAGATCAAATGCCTTCTCAGCATCAAGTGAGAAAGCAGCCACTTGTACATCATTCTTATAACCACATCAAGCGAATAAGCCTCAGAGGATTATTAGAAGACCTCCCTTTGGCAAAACCAACCTGATCAGAGTAAAAAAAAAAGTCTAAACCTTTTCCAGCCTCATGGCTAAAATCTTTGAATCTACATTCACTAAGTTAACTGGTTTAAAGTTACCGGGGTCCGTTGGGTCCTTGGCTGTGTCCAAATTCAAGGGCTGCGTCCTTTGAAGGCCAAATTTGTCAGCCCTTAAATTGGAGCCCACAAATGGGTTCTGCCTTTTCCCTGATTTGAGGGATTGGTCTGGTGGATCCTTCTCAGCCCACCCTATCCCAAGATGACTGAAGAGAGTCATCTGACTGAAGATTTTTTTGTTTGCTTGTAGTGGCAGATGAAACGAGAGAAAAGAGTATGGTTTTAAATAAAAATCTGGAGGTAAAAAATGAAAGTTTAAAGCAGTTGTGTTAGACTTTGTCATTTGCATAGACATGTTTTTTAATATTATGTTTGTCAGAAATTGCCCGTATGGCGGGTCTCTTAGTTCTTCAATTATTTTCTCTAAGCTAATTTTGTAAAAGTATAATACTAATATATTAAAATATGCATGTTATATGTTAATATGCTGTTCTGTTTTTGCTTCTGTTTAGTGTTGTCACAGTTGCTAGGTGCCCTTAGATACACAAAAGGACCTGAACTGGTCATTTTGTGTATCTAATAGCGGGAATAAAGCTGAAGTAGAGTTTATATTGAGCCTTAAAAATCTGACCGTTCACCTTCCAAGTGATTATTTTAATATTTCTAGCTCTTTGGATCTTTTTGGTTAACTCGTCTATAAAAAAAAACATAATAGAAATCTCCTAATATGACGTGCTTCTGCTACACTCAGGTCTGTGCCTGATTAGTTTCTAAAAGTAGAACAGGAGGCAGAACCTTTTAGCTACAATGCTCCTTTTATGTGGAAACAATTTCCAGTTTCTGACTGACACCCTGTCTACTTTTAAAACTAGTCTTAAGACTTTCCTTTTTGATAAACCCTATAGTTAAGGTTGGCTTGGGTTTCTTGAGTTATTCCTATAGTTATGCTGCTTTAGGCTGCTGGAGGACAATCTGACCACATTTACACACTCTGCTGCTGTCTTTATAGTCTCTACTCTCCATATTTATACTTATAATTATTGCTGTGTTTTTCTTTCTATAGAAACTACACCTGAACTGTTCATTTTGTGTATCTTACCTGTCCTCAAGCCTCAGGAGATTGAGGCAGATTGCTGCCCATCCTGGAACTTTTATTCCTGTTAAAGGGGAGTCCTTTCCACTGTCATCATTGTGCTGCTCAGGATGCAGATGGGAAGAACAATCTGCTGGCTTCCGTAGATGGACAACTTACTAGATGGCATATCAAAAGGTAGCCTACTTTTGTACAGTGTCCTGATATGACCTCTGTTGTAAACTGGTGCTATTGAAATAAACTAACCTGACTTGTCCAAAATAAGTTGGTGCATCTGCCTTTATGTGCTTCAAATAGTAAAATCGTGCAAAAAAAAAAAAGACACTACAACAGATGGAACAAACACTGAACTTTGCTCCCAACTTGTCAGCAACAGGCAGCAGCAGTCACCTCGCCTGTTTGGGCAGAGATTACAAATAGAAGTTTAGCATTAAAATCCTGAAAAAAAAAGAGAAAAAAAAGCATTAAAATCCTGCATTACCTCCCTCTGACATGGCCCCTTTGGGCTTAGAGAAAATAAAAAAATACGAAGTGTTTAAGTGAGACCAGAGACCTCCTTTTATCGGGGAGGTCATGGAGTAGTTTATCCTCTCCAAATGTCCTTTAGAGTTTCCTCCTCTCCTTCTGCCACCATGACTCAGATCTTCAAGGTAAACACCTTTAAACATAACCTCTGGCCTACACACATATACATTATGTGACTACACCAGTGAATATAAATGACACCTACAGTGTGAATTATTCAACAGCACTCTGGCCTTAAAGGCAGTGGCTGGAATGTTGATTCTTTAATTTTTACAGGGTTTGAAAACAACCAAGTTCTGATTTATGTAAAAAAAAAAGTCCAATATTTCTCCCGAAGCTACCGGTCGATGTTTTATCAACTGACCCATTTTTATGTTGTTGCTGTTTTGATTAATTTTCCCCAGAGCATCTATATAAAAAAATACACTGGGACACAGCTCTGGAAAGTCTACCGAGTTGTGCCGCCGCACAGCGTGGTTTATTATTTTTCTTCTGCACTTCATGCTCATCCTGAAAGCCCCATTTTGGAATCCTGCAGACGCTCAGCAAGAGCCCTCGCGATTAGCATGTAGGCCCGACTGAAAAGCCCACAGCCTGAAGAGTGCAGCTGCTTCTACTGTAAGTTACTTCCAGACGACTCGTTGGAATGAAATCGCTAATTCATTCCTCCCCGCTGGACTCCTCCRAGACCCGGGCCGTAAAATGGATGTGAGCGTTGGCAGACACAAAAGAGGATGTATTGTTTACGATCCGTTGAATTTAAGGTCACACTTTTAATTAGCTCCCATCCAGCTCAAGATTTGAATCAAGGTCCYTTGTTCTCTGTAAAGTGTTTTATTTGGACTCTTTCTTATTGTTCTGTTCCTCAKTTTCTGACAGCCTATAAAAAAAGAAACCTGAGTGACCTTTTGTCTCCTTGAGGCCTCAACGAACCGCAGCACTTTGGCGCAGTGGGGTCCATGCTAGACACGAGCCACACTTCAGATTAAATACCATAATTATTAATCCTAAAGCCTCTAATAGAATAGAATAATGTGGCAATWGCCAAGAGACTGCTGCTTGCTTCATTGGAAAGAGGCTTTCCAAGAAAAGCGGATAAATAGGGATAATTTTCCATGAGAGTCAAGATGTATAGATGAAAGAACCACTAACACCACGCTGTAGCACTAAATTAGTAGATGATTGAAATATTGGGCCTCATGCAAGAACCGTTCAAACGCACAGATTTGTTCTTAAGTTGTGCGTACGAGTGATTTAGGAG
>NW_013952572.1:1177058-1178231 GCF_001266775.1 Austrofundulus limnaeus | reverse complement strand
TCCTCTCGCGTGCACGAGCAGCTGGATACAAACAGGTGTAATTTACGCAGCTCATTTACACACTTTTCCTGAAGATAGAAGAGTTTGTTGAATCTAACGTGACATGTTCGTACAAACCCTTTGTACGAACAAAAGTAAGAGAAATTTAGGATAAGAATACGAACATGTTCTTGCATGAGGCCCATTGACTCTACAACTTGTAAAAAATGCAGTTAAAAATAATTTGCCTACACAATTTTTTTTTGTATTTGTGCAAAATGCAATTATGGTTTCAATAACGACAACCAACAAACAAGCTGAGGTTTCATGTTAACGCTAGAGATGAAGTCAGAAGTTTACATACACCAACTGAGAATGGATGTCATTAATTTAGAAATTTATTTTCATGATTTTGATGATTACACAACTTTAATAATTTGTTGATGAAAACAATAACCAAGTGCATAGGTTTGATTTAGATTTAGTTGTGGTGGGAATTATACATACAGACCTCAATCACACAATTTTTGCATCTATTGAACAAGCATCTGGCATAATTCTGACTGGGTATTTGGCCACAATTCATTGCAGAACACTGACAGTGACAATATAGTTTTTAGAGTTAATGTTGGGGATTTTGGAAAGGCCATTCTACAAGCTTAATGCTGGTGTTTTGGTAAAACACCCAAAGTGTTCCAAGTTTCCACTATCTAGCTACTGAAGACTTAGAGGTGGTAGTCYTTCATTATTCCATTGACTTTATGCAATGCCCCAGCATCACATCACGATGCTTCCACCAACATGTTTGACAGTTGGTAGAATGTTCTCTGTCCAAATTCCTCACCAAATGTGTCATTGTGGCAAACTAGCTCAAGCTTTGCCTTGTTTGAGTGTGAAACTGCTCTCTATAAAAAACTGGGTTATCTATGAAGGCTTTTGGAGTAGGAGCTTATAYCTTGGTCTGCACCCCCTCAGTCAACCCATTCTCACTCCCCACTCATCAACATATTGACGCTTGGTCAGGTAGCCGTCTGCGTCCAGCTTTGGACACATCGGGTACCCCCCCTCGTGTCAGTTCTTAATGAGATGAGACCATAGACTTAAATATATAGAGTAGATCACTAGACTGAGCCCCGCCCATACCGTCCACTGGTAGTGTCTGTGACAGCATGGAGGAGCAGAAACAGACCAAAC
>NW_013952572.1:1173812-1175266 GCF_001266775.1 Austrofundulus limnaeus | reverse complement strand
CTGTAGGTCTAAATATTAATCAGAGGACAAAGTAATATTTAATAGTTTGTGTTAAATTCTAGCAAGATTCAACAGAGCTAAACTCTCAATATACGTATGCTCCACAAGCTAATATCTGCTAACAAGTTCAATAAATAACAGAGATAACATCAACTTTATAAGATTATTTTAATTTTAAACTGTTACATTATGTTCTGCTCAGATCATATTGAGCTGCTGACTTGTGTTGTGAAATGAGACGTTTTCCTGTTTATCTTCTGTTAATAAATTCATAACACAAACAGCTTTTCTGACATTATTTAAAATATTAGATATATTATATAAACTGTAAAATATTAATAATTATTGTGTTAATATTATTATTAATAGTTTTAATGATTTCTACATCGTCAGTCCTTTTTTTCTGCTCTGTTGTCAACATGTATAGCAAAGGGAAATCCAGAGTCTTTCCCATTTAGCGTTAGCCGTTAGCTTCTCCAGCTGATCACATGGTCACGTGGTTTTTGCGCACTCCAGTTCTATAGTACCTCCTTGGATGAGACGGAGGAGGAGCATGCTGTTATATTTTTGAAAAGGGTAGGAAATGCGCAACAACTAACCATCCCAAACCCTAAATTTAACTTCTATTAGCCATATACAGCATATCCCTGACCGCAGTACCTAAAATTAACCATTAATCCTGATCCCTTATATTAACCACAGACCCCCAACCCAAAGACCCCTATGTGGCGAAACCCGTAAAAGCCACAGGAGGCACCGACTGACGCGAGGAGAGTACCTGATGTGTCAAAACTGGACGCAGATAGTCCCTGACCAAACGTCAATATGTTGACGAGTTGGGAGTGAGAACGTGTTGTCTCAGTCCTTGGTTTTGTAAAACTAGTGACACTGTGGACAGTGACTGGTGTTTTAGTAGTTTCCTGAATATATAAGGCTTTGGCCATGGTAGTTCTAGGTTGTTCCCTAAACATTCTAACCAGGTTCCTCTCCTCCTTAGGACTCTCTGACAAGAAACAAACAAATCCTTTAAATACTGGCAAGGAGAAACAACAAGCTGCGATCAATTAGAACGATTAACTAGAAGTTTATAGGTCTTGTCAAGGTAAGCCTTCGACACCACATTTAAAGTGGTCTGGGTGATCTACAGCAGTGGTGGACCACCAGGGCCAGCAAAGCCTCCTCTGCTGGCCTAAAACAATCAGAAACATTAGCTAATATTTTAGTAATTTTTTTCCTTTTTATTATTAATATGAAATGTCTCTTCTCTTCATTTCATGGGTTTTCTCCTGGTTGCACAGAAGCATCAAGTAGAATGTGTTTTAATAGAGCTTTTATTCAATCATATTTTTACAACCCATTCTCACTCCCGASTCGTCACATATTGACGTTTTTCAAAGGTCCCTTTGCGTCCAATTTTGACGCATCAGGTACCCCCCTTGCGTCATATTTTGACG
>NW_013952572.1:1169007-1173030 GCF_001266775.1 Austrofundulus limnaeus | reverse complement strand
CTGACGCGAGGGGGGCACCTGATGCGTCAAAATTGGACGCAAAGGGACCTTTGAAAAACGTCAATATGTGACGAGTCGGGAGTGAGAATGTGTTGATTTTTACCATCATGTAGGGTCAAAGAAACCTGCGTTGAGGCCTTTAGAACCAACAGAGCAGGCATCTGTCAATTTCTTTGACCAATCAGATGTTGAGTTGGTGACACCAGGGCCTCCTAGCAGGTTTTTGACAGTGTCATCATTTTCACATCATTTGAATGGATGATCAGAGAGGAAACTGCATCTCTGTAATGTCTAACACGCTAAATGTCGAGTGGACATCATCAGGATGCAGATTTGCTTTAAAAAGCTGCAGAACCAACAGATTWAAGAATTMATTCTTGCATGCTGTTATTGTCCTTTTAAATACTTCTTCTTGAGTGTTGTGTTTGTTAGTAGATATGCCTAAACTATGATAATTTTTATGGTATTTACTGTACTTATTGTTGGTGAATGTTTTTATTTTTTTGCTGGCTGTAACACAAATAGCCCCATGGGGATGTTGAAGATAACTTCAACTTCAACTTGAAGCAAATTAAAACTCAGGAAAGCACTTACTGTTGAAATGGAAACACCATGATGACCTGTGTGGCAGACGAACCAATCTCTTCTTGAGGGAAAAACAAAGCATGGAGTTTGTCAACAGATAAATAAACTTCTGGTGAGTAAAACACATTTTATTCCTGGTTTTATAGTTTTATCAATTCATTATTTCCACATTGATGCGTTTAACAAATATATATGTGGCGCAGCAGTGGCTGAAGTTGAAGGAAACTTCAACTGCAACCCCTGAATTTTGTTAAATGAGTTCCTTTTTTCAGTAATAACTTTCATTCTTGCTACATAAGATAGGTGCAGCATTATATTATTTTGCATTTCTGTGTATTACTGATTATCTTTTATAGCTGTGGCATAATAATGGCAGTATTAAGTGGTGGATAAATTCAGGCAGAACACCATTGAAGATCTAGTGTAAAATGCAYGGCCCACCACTGATAGTATACTACATGAAAGCCTGTAYTTGAAACCTTTGAAAACAATTGTACAGACAAAATATTGCTGCTGTACTTTAATGTATTTCTAACATATGGACTCAAAATGTGTGACACACTGAAATACTGTATGTAGCTCCAAAACATCTATTAATAAGTAGCAGACATGTCGCTGCTAAAGTGGTGATTTGAGATGAAAGAGCTGATGAAAGCCGTCACATAGAAGCTGCAGTTAAAACCCTGTTGACTATTTGTTTTAGGTTTTTGACAATTTGAACTCACCTATCAGTCTCTTTTGATCAGTGCCAGGCCTTCCACCCGCCGTGTTTGATTAATGAGTCACAGCGTGGCCGTTGGTTCTGATCAGCACGCTTCGCCAAACAACAATAAATTGCCTCAATCAGCATGTGTCGCTGCCTCCCCGCCGACACACCCCCTGCGAAGACACCAATCAGGTTTTGCATGATTTCTGGAAGCTGCGGATTGTTTTGCAAGATAAAAATAAATAAGGAAAGAAATAAAAAAGATTCACAAACAAATTTGGGACATTGCTCTGATTTTATTACAAGATGTGTAACAAATGGAAATTTCCCCTTCAGGATAGTTCACCATTACCATAAAATAAAGTTGTGGAAACTTTCAAAACTTTAGAATTAACAAGAGAATTGTTCATGTTGTGATCAACATATGTCTATTTCAGTACCTCTTTTTCTTAACACACATGAAGCAAGTTTGCAAAAAACAATTCATGTTTTTTTTCTTTTTCTGCAATTAGTGTCCTATTTTGATAACACTTTATTTGTAGGGGTGTACATAAGACTGACATGACACTGTCATAAACATAGCATAACATTTGTCATGAACATAAAGGAGGCTTCATGAATGTTTATGACTGTTGTCATTAAGTGTTATTCCGTAAATTATGACGTTTAATGCAAAGCTGACATTGTTTAAAATGTCTTGGTTATGACAACTTGACATTAACCAAGAAATCATWTGATGTGATGCAATCACATGACTGTAAATACGATAAAAGAGTATTTCTTGACATTTCCATATTAGTATTTATACCATATCACAGTGTGTCAGTGTCATGTTCACCCCTTCAAATACAGTGTTACCTATATTTTTAGCAATATTGTGCTGTAGAGTTTTAGAGCTTATTTCTGGTAGCAAGGCTGTAGGACTTCTCTACTTTGCATTCTGAAAATGCTCCACCAGCTCTGACATAAAYGACCTTGTAAGAAACCGTTAGCTAATACAGAGTTTCAGGAGAAGACTCATMCATATGGAACCAAGCATAGTTTGGTATAAAAGGAAACTGGTGTAAATCCAGGTTGTTGAACCAGCAGAATGTTGATGCWTGTTGTTCAACCAAAACCTTATTAAATCAAAAGCTGTGCATTGTTGAAGGAATGTTGAAGGAATCCTGCTACCCATTGATAGCCTGTAGAGTAGGCAGTATAGGCAAATGCGATGTCCTTGCAGGGATTGCCACAAATGGGGAAGAAAAAAAATGCAAATATTACTATTCTTACACAAAACATACACTAATTTGGCAGTACAACAAAGCATACTAAAAACTACACCTACAATAATAATGCTTTGCTTAGCTTTCCTCCCCACCACCTCCCTCCTTCGTAAGATTGTTTTTCAGAGCTCAAAATCCAAAACCTTCTGCCTCATATTCTTATACTGGGCCCATTGTTGAAGAGTGTTTGTTTCGCACATTTGCCAAAAACAAAAGAGAAATCCTAAAACCTCTAAAATCTGATGCCACCCCATGTTTGCTTACATTTTGTGGAAGGAAGGCCATCTCAATAYGCRCACTTCCACACTTGTGTACTTCAAATGCRCGTTCTCGCTGAAGGGTTTGAGTGCATWGTGCGTCCCAATGATCCAAAGGGRTCTTTGGCCCYGCCCCCTTTGCGCAACTGATTCACACTTCGCCAAAGTCCTCATCCAAGCGGACTTCGTCAAGGAGTATTACTCACAATTCATCGCTGTATGTGATGATTAGATTTTTTTGTTTTGAAAAGATCATTACAGATGTACAAATTTTTTGATTTGAACTCATCACCAAAGATTGCAGTTCAGTAAGAGGTAAGCTTTATTCGTACTCRGCTATAATTTGGGTTGTATTCTACAACTTTACCAGTAGAGGTCACTAAATTCTGAGCCTTTCTAGTTAAAACCGAAGCATAAAATATAAACTTTTGTTTTCAGTGACAAGGCCAAATTATAGAAGATAGTTGCTGTTTATATATATATTTTAGAAAGTTTCATTATCAACTACAGAAAAATCATTTTCTAAGTGCCCTACACTCATTGTCACTTTGATTTATGCTCCCTACTGCTTTAATAAACTACTGTGGCTTGAAGGTCTCGTGTTTACGGTCCAGCAGCTCTGTCATTGCAGGATGCAGTAAGGGTGAAGTACCACAGCAGGCCTCTAAGTTAAACACATCTGAGCCAGGATGCTCTGAGTTATTCACCCCTACAAAAGGCACCAAGAGGTTGTTGACACCTCAACAGTCCAACCCAGGCAGCTGGCGCTTGGAGAGGCACTGGGAGTCGGAGTGCCAGTAAAGTGCACGTAGGAGGGGGAATGTGTTGGACTCAGTTTCATTGTTGACCCATGACTCGCACCGAGGGACAGCGTAGAAACATGCAGCTAAAGAGATTTGCTCACAGGAGAAGGTGTCCCACTGGGAGAGGGCGATGGTGAACTCTATTACAGGGAGAGCAGATTGAAATGGGAACGAAGCAAACAGAGGCTGCTGTTGAAAGCGGGATGAGAGGCTTAATACATCGGGGAGCGTTATGGAAGTAATATGGTGTCCATATAATGGTATGGGATGGTCTTGGTGAGGACGAAGGCACAAATACCAATATGATCAAACAGCCTGCAAATAAGATGATCTTTCAACTTGCTTCAAAACTAAAAATAAATAAATAAATAAATAAATAAATAAATAAATAAATAAATAAATAA
>NW_013952572.1:1162681-1168376 GCF_001266775.1 Austrofundulus limnaeus | reverse complement strand
AGAGGTTTACTTTTTAAAAAACTCTAATAAACACACACACACACACACACACTCAGCAACTTTTATAGAAACTGAGCTAAAACTGGATGTGTTTGTTACTGAGAGTCATCACAAACACATACCTTTCACATGTATTCTGTGTTAAATTATGAGGTTACAAATCATGTTATTTTAAAGTTTTAAACAAAAAGGCTATAATTCTTATTTTTTTAACATGGGATTTTCTTAATTTAAAATTCTGACGTGAGAGGTTTACTTTTTAAAAAACTCTAATAAACACAACTGATCAAAGTTTTTTTTTATACTGTCAATGTTTTTAGCAATCAAAGAATACATTTGATGCTACATTCATTTGGACTTTCTTTTTACTTCATTTTCTAATTATGTCTTTAAACTTCACTTRAGAATAAAACGTGTTCCTGTATGATGTAGGCATCTTCAAGAAGCTGTTTTCTATTTTTATAGCTAGTTGACTGAAACCACTGACAAAACGTGAGTACATTCAAAAAGTGATGATTGTGGTCTGTTTGAGCTGTAGTTTATAATGCAGAGTTTTGAAACTTCTAGTGAGCCTTTTGTGACTTTGTGCTAGCTTTTAAGAACTGTTTTGCTTCTTTTAGCCACCCTTTTTCTACTTTTAACGTTAAGCTAAGCTTTTGCCGCCCCCCCCCCCCACACCATTTTTTTATAATTTTCATTAGCCTTTTACTATTTTTCACTGGGCTTCTGCTACTTTTCATTTGTCCTTTGCTAAATTTAGATTTTAGTCAGCCTTCTGCTACATTTACTACATTTTTTACAGAGAACTCACAGATATTTTTCTGAAAGCTGAGGGTGTCCTAAACCATCCCACTTGGTCAAAAAGGGTGTCAAGCTAAAAATAAGTACCAGAGGAAGTCATCTGACACCCTAGTTTTTAAAACAAAAGCCCCCAGTAGGTTCTGGAAACATTTAAAGCCAAAAATGCACCCTTTTTGCCCACTGGTGGAAATTTGGCTTTTCTCTCACCTTCCTTAATCCATGATGGGTCAGATCCTGATTCTTGAAAAAGGAGGCAGGGAAAGCAAAACATTAGCCTCACTACAAACAGTTAGCCAAGCCTTGTTGTTGCTAATCTAAGTCCTGGAAAATGTGTAAACTCTCCCTCTGTCTTTGGTCTACTGCTATTTCTGTCCAGCTGATCAGGTCCAAGCTTACTTAATTTAAGCTTCTCCATTTGTTTTCTTATAAAAAGGTTTTGCTTTAAGAGACTTAGCTGAATTGATGAACTCCTCCATTTTTTGAATGGTTCTCCAAACTCTGCCTATCTAACTGCTACGCTATGAGAAGCCTCTTTTTTTTTATAAAGCTCTGCTGTGAGGGCAATATTTTCAGTGCCCCAAGACCATAAATTCTGCAACACTGATCGGCCAATTTATTTTTTAACCTGCCAGGCAACTGTACGTGATTGGTTTAGGCACTCCTTGGGCATTCTGACCAGCGCCCAGTGACAGAAACAATACCAGTCTGTCTGTGGAAATTCATTAGTGAATAAATGTCATTATGTGGTAAATATAGTTTGTTATTCCTACACATTAGTGGGTAAAACCAACATCTATAACAGCATTATAAGAATATATTTTACATTTTCCTCCCTCTTACCAGGGAGCGCAGYGCTCCCTGGTGTGCTGTTACTTTTTGGGTTTCTGTAGTGGCGTAAATAGGAAGAAAACTATGTCAGAAAACCTCTCAGGAATACACTGACCTCAACCCTCAACTGAAAAAAAGAACTGCCATTAAAGTCCATGACCTAGTGAAGAGTTTTTAACTTTAACTATCAATGATTTCTCAGCAAACAACTTCTTCCTATAGCCACAAGTTTTGTGATGCACAGACAAATTTTATAACAAAATGTAGACTTTTTTTGTCTTCTGTCAGTCAATATTTCTTTCCGTTTTTAATAGGACACATGGGATTCCTTCAAAGTGCCACAAAAGGCAGAATGGTACYAGTTTTCATCCTATACTTTTCTGTATTAAATCTTTCACTTGCTCTTTAAAACCAAAACAAAGAATGTTTTTGAATAGCCTTTAATGTCATTGTATAAAGCACAACAAAATTGTCATGTATGTGACACAAAGCACTCTAAAAATTAGAAAATTTACACAAGTAAGAGCCAATCTCTTCTCCCACTGATGGTTCAAGAATTATTTTAATACACCTTATAGTTTTTACACAGGAGCCATTTGTTTAAAGAAAACATTTCAGAGGTCTTCATTTGAAAGAGATGCAGCTGCTCTGTACTCTAACATCTCTATTGATCAGTGGTTCTCAGACATACAAAGGTGAAATTTGGTGGGTTAGTTAGCTAAATAAAATTTCAAGATGGCCACAAGATCTAATTTTAAGCAGCAACAACTATTAGCTGTTTTAGAACATATTGGGATGAAAATTGGAGGGGTGGTAGCTGAGAACAATCCCCATCACAAAATAAATACAAAGTGAAAATTCAAGATCGCCACCATAGCCGAAATGGAAAATTGACCATTATCCTGCCATTATAGAAATATTAGGCTGAAACTTGGTGTGGTGGTAGATGGGGTGTGTGTGTGTGGGAGTGGGGGTGTCATTGGGAGGTCGGATAGAATGTATACCATTCGAATGTGGGTCGCCAGTTGAATAGCCCTGTTGCACACGTGTCTTTTTAAATTTGGCACACAGACACATTAAAACATAAATGACAGCATGTTACACTGTTATGATTATAAWAGTAATAGTAGTTTTTCTTCCGTCATGCTATGCTTTATTGTACAAACATTTCTAAACTTGCCACGTAGTTAAAACACAATAACACCTAACAGTAAATCACCATAAACTATATTAAAAAACAGGATTAATACACAGCTTTCAAACCAGCATAAAGAAAAAAGTCAAGGGTCATAGCTGAATTTGCAGCTTAATTTCCTGCACAGAAAATTGAAAGAGCCTATCATTCTAGGGCCTTGTGTGGTTTGAAATGGTGGAGGTTGCAGACGTTGAGGTCAGAGCCTCATACATTCATTTTCCCTCTGCTTGCACAAGTTATCTTTTAAATCTCCATTAACTGAGGACAAAACTGATTGTGGTTCAGTAATTACTTCATTATTCCAGCAAAATGACAATACATGCTCAAATTTGCCACAGTGCAGCTTAAAGACAGGTGAAAATTACTCAACATAATGCATCTAACTTGCAACGAGATTTATTTATTTATTTTTACTAATTATGATAGTTTAATAACTTCATTAATTAAAGAGGCCCAATCTTTTTTTTTTTGAAGGAAAGCAAATTGTTTGTTGTTTTATCTCAGCAATTTAAACGGAGATTAATTTATTGTGGAAAAATTACAGAGTTATTGTTTTTGGTCAAACCTAGAGAATTACATGATAKTGCTATGACTGCACCAAATTTTAGCTCATTATTTGTAAAACTGGCTGAGTTAGAGCAATTTTTGTATTTGCTAATGTTGATCAGCTGTGGCAGACACCTCCAGCAGTTAACTAGTTTTAGATATACATCCAATCATTAAGTTCTGAAAGTGTCATTAAAAATCTGCCCAGTTCATAAGATATTTCAGTGACAGACACACAAACACAGGCAGGAAAATATATTGCTGTTTGCTGGTTGGGCAAAAGCAGCAGCTTTAGTTTATTAAAAGTTGTCTCTGACTTCTCGCTTGGTAAATCAGAGGGAAAAATAATAATCAGTGGTAGTGAAAGTGGCTGAAATATGCTTCTCTGGCAACATGGCAGAAAGATGTAAAACTCCAAAAAAAATGGTTCTGTGAAACCTTCAGTTAAAGTGATGCACTAGCACCAACATAACAGGTCAAAACTCCATCACCATCACCATTATTTTCTGCCAGGCTGTGTGGCGAAAGTTCAAACAGAACTCCTTCTTTGTGACTGTGTCCGGTTTAAAGTTCTGGCGGTGATGGCTTCACTGAGGAGAGCAACAAAATCCCTCCACAGAAACATTTCCCAGAGACAAAAAACTTTTTAAAGTAGCTAACTCTGATCACTCAAGCTACAAAACCTTTAGGTCTACAAGGCAAAGGCTCATTTGTAAATGACATTTATGATGAATTTTTACAAGGTTGTTAATACTGTAAATGCTGATCCAGGTTTTTTGTTCACTTTCTTATACTTTGTGGCATTTTAACTATTCATATATGTTAACATGTTCAGCTCATTGGATACTTTTATAAAACCTAAAGGACAATAAGCAATGCTTGCCTAATTTTAAATATGATAATTTTCATTTTTTAACCAAACCAGGTTTTTAGGGCTACAATCAGATATTTCTGCTTTTAGTAGTAGATTCTTAGTAGTAGATTTTTTGTATTCAGGTTAGGGTATGAGCGATACTCAAGAACACATTGTTTCATRCTGTGGTCTTATGCATTGTTTTCTCTTAAAATTTTGCACCTCACATTTTCCTAACACTCCACTCACAGCAGGTGGCAAACTCCCACACAAATTGTGAAAAGCTCTCCTGCATCTGTAGTGTTCATGTGCCAGGAGAAAGGGAGAGAAAAAAAGGAAATTGAACCTGCAGTAAGGAGTTTTGAGAAAACCTTAGACTTTGCCTGAAAATTTAAACAATCATACCTTGCAGGTCCCTCCTCCTTGCTGTCTGCTGCACTAGCGAAGCCGGTTGTGAATGTGGAGCCTGCAAGCAGTAGGGCTACTACTGACAGCAGATAAACATTCAGAAATTGACAGTTTTTCTGTAACGTTAGATTGACTCTGATTAGACACTGATTGGCTGTTTCTGGGCAGTATATTTCTGCAAAATGGCTGTAGGACCACTGTAAGGAACCAGAGGAGCTTTATTTTTTCACAGATTATCTGTGAAATGCACAAAGGGATATATACTGTATGTATGTATATATATACTGTATATATATATATATTTAGTTGAACATGTGGTAGTTATTTCACATACAACATATAACTATGTTTATTTGTCACAAATTTTGAGCTAAATTTTGGTGTGGTGGTAACTGAAAGTCTTTAGAAACACATACTGAAAACAAACACATTTGGCTTGTCTAAAAATGACATGTAATTCCACAACTTCTGAGTTTTAAAGTGTACCAAACCTTATTTATAAGAACAGGTATAATCAATGAGAACTGAGTTAAAAGCAACTAATGATCTAGGATGGCTTTGTTTTTTAAATAATGTAAGTCATGTTTTTGGCACCGACACAGCAAAGACTTCCTTGAGTGGCAATATTCCTGCTACACTTCACTGATTTCAGACCAGTTTTGCATTTGCTCCCTTACCATGTTCAGTCGCCAACTCGAGTGGGAACTAACACTCTTCCCTGGACAGATATGATGGATTCAATCATCCCTTATCATCAATCAGTCACACAGCACCTTGTAAAAACTGATGGAAATAGGCAGCCGGTTATTGAGAAACTGTGCCACAAACAGGAGGTTGCATTATAAATTTATTCTTATTCTAYACCTAAAAACACACTGAACAGACTCTAAAACAGAAAACAATTCTTGGCTACCTGTAACAAAGCAAATAATAAATCTAAAAATTACTCATAGCCCAAATGATTGTAAAATAAAGACATTTTTAATATGTCCCTGGTCAGTGTATCTTTTGTTCATTGGATTTTACTTTTAGAAATGGGTATTAAAAATCAAGAAATGAGAGGG
>NW_013952572.1:1158086-1162468 GCF_001266775.1 Austrofundulus limnaeus | reverse complement strand
CCGCCATGTGATTGGCTGATTAGAAATTAAGTGTTAACGAGCAGTTGGACAGGTGTACCTAATAAAGTGGCCGGTGAGTGTATATACGTGTGTGTGTATACAGTATGTATATACTGTATATTTAATTGTAGGCAGAAGCTGGTGTTAATTAGCAAGATGGATTTATCAGAACATGCAACTAAAGTCCAATTTTATTTTACATCGCTGAAGTTAACAAGAAAAAGAAAACAATTTTTTTCTCCTCTGACTCAGCTGCGGTTTATATGCACAACTTACAATGGGAGGGAGGGGGAATATTTCAGTTTTATACAAGGAAATATTAAAACTTATTGTGGTTGTACATTTAAAAAGTATACGTCAAAATTACTCCCGTATACTACCCCCCTACCTTATGAAGGATATTTGGGGTTAACTTTCTCATATTATACACTCATAAATATTTTTATAAAAGTTACCTACTGCTGCTTTAAAAGCCCAAGCAAGCTGTGAACAAATTGTTCAGTTAAGAATACACAAAATGCCTTTTGTTTTTTTTTGTGAGAAACACCAAACATTTGGCACACCATCTGAAATATTCTCTACAGCTAAATACTTTATACACAAATGTTACAAATCCCTGATTTACACAGGTTAACTACTGGCAACAAAAACATCATATAAACCAAGAAAAAGGTCTGAAAAAGACATCTGTTGATGGTGTTGTGGAAATCCAAGAATTCCAAACTGTCATTAATACAGTGATTTAAAGCAGATGGTAAAGTACAGGGTGAGTCAAAATCTCAAAGAGAAAATAAAAAAGTTGGAATTCCCCAAGCAAGTAATGAGTGAGGGAGGCCTATCCTTTAGACTAAATCTAGAACAAGACTGCCATCTTGAAAGTCACCAAATTGAATCAAGGGCAACTTCTGAACCACAAGACTTACTGAACATCTGATTGCAGCAATCCATTTGAGACAGTTCTGGCYTTCTTTGAAATGCTACATGACCCCCTTACATTGGAAAAAAAAATTACTTTAATATAACGGCTTTCAAGATGGTGGCCATGTTCAGACATAGCCTTAAAGGTAGCTCCCCCTCATCCATTACTTTCTGGGGTATTCAGATGTTTTATTACCCCTTTTGTTTCTGAAATACAAGTGTGTCCTGAGTCGTTTGAATCACACTGTATAATTATATATGTATGTCACAAATAAAGATAAGGATATTTATTTTCAGGCCCAGGCCTGCTTTAAATAAATAAAAACACGTGAAATTGAGTCTTACATTAAGATTGAATAGATTTGAAAAACAGCTTCTGATCTTGCAAAAATGGAAAGTATCCAGTCAGAATTTGAGACAGCAGTAGGTCTTTCATGTTCTATAAATCGTCCTTGGCTGTATTTAAAAATGCTGAGTTTGATTTACAATCAAAGCATCTCAGAAACGAAAGCACAAACTTGAGGTTACCTGATCGTCAGTATGGGACTAGTCACTGCAGATGTTGCATAATGCAAGCATGGGTTTACTTTTATTGGACCCACTTTGCAAGCATCTCCTTAATAAAGCTGTTAGAAGTTGTGTTCTGTCTGACAGTTATGGAGATGCAGAACTTCTGTTCTTCACATCATTTGTTTACAACAGCTCTCGCTCAGCCAGATCTGATTACCAGAATGGACTGAACGTAGCTTTGGCTTTTGTCGGTCATTTGTCAAAGTGTYGGTGGCAGATCAGGTTTCTTGTCTGTCTGATGGACGTTTAGGGGCCAAGTCTTTACATCACCACTAAGTCCATACATCAACCTCAGGCGCCTCATCGTGTTTGAAAATGAAAGTCTTTATTATTGATTTTGGCTCAGACTGTACATCCGTCTCCAATTTGTACTCCATCCGTCCTTGTCTAAAGCACACTGTATTAAGTCAACTATCCATCTCTAGGCTATACTAGGTGGGTGGGTTGTTGTGTGAGCATGATGTTATTTTTTTAACCTGTGTTTTTGAGTCTTTCTGTTCCCACGAGTGAAGAACTTGTATCCTACTTTTAAATCAGAAATAGCTCATTACCTTGGGTTAGCGCTGGATTCCCATTTTTCTTTTAGGATTCAAGGACTGTTGCAAACCCAGGATTTAAAACGGCTGTAGAAGAAGAAAACAAATATATCAAATACCCACAAATTGGATGTTTCTACTTTTATTCCCCTCTTGTTAGGGGTAGATTTGCTGTCAGAACGGCGCCAAGATCAAGGACGAACCAGAAAATCTGTGTCAAGAAAGTAAAATGTTTTATTCTGTCAAGTGGCATCGCGAGTGAAAGTCAGAAAGAAAACATTAGACCTCTCTGACATCTGCTCTTTTGTGGAAATGACAATAACATCCTATATTTTTGAAGGATATTCAATCAGTGCTCTGTTTAATTGTTCCTCTTTTTCTTTCTAGGCTGAATTGATCTTTTTTTTAACCCCAAAATATTCTAATTTTTACCAAGAACATTAAATCAGTCGATAAAACCAAAGTCATGATATTCATGCATTCATGAAGGCTATTTGAGATTGTTCCAGTGTTTTCTACTGCCCAAAGTAAACAAATTGAGTGTGTTTCCAGCTATACCTGGGTACAATATATACAAACTGAGGGAGAAACCTGGGTGTTATGTCAATTGATCAAGCTTCTCCTTTAAAGGAGTTATGCTTTGAAATCCTTACTTTTCACATTTAAATCATCCGTTGTTATTGTAGTTCCACAGGCCCCTCTTTCAACCCTGTTTTGATGTACGTTACCTCTGAGAGCAACATGTGGTTTCTTTAAATAAGGCACTTCACACACCCAATCATCATTGTCCACTCCATACCATTTGGCCATTTTTTTAGTTTGAAAGCAGAGTTGCATTATTTAGCAGCAAAGAAACTTTTACAATTTAACAGATGTCAACAACAGAAGACTTGTCCATCCGGTCTTACATGTTGAAGTCTGACCCACAGTGAGAGGAGACTGAAGATGATGAACCTGCAGAATCACAGATTCTGGAAGTCCACAACCTTTTTGTAGTAGTTCTGTTGGAAACACTGTGACATTGTTGTTCAAAAACATAATGAAGAATAGAGAAAATTGAATAGATTGAAAACTATCACCCTAAAGGTATTGATAAAGCACCGGAAGAGAGTGGTTTATACTTGAGCGAAAAAAAGTTGCGCAACGTCCGTCTGCACTCCCGCTGTGATCCCTCAGTGACAGCTGTCCGATACATTGTYCCCAGTCAGCACTCCGAGACGTGGAGGATGCGGCTCGGCACGTGTGATTGGTTCAAAGTTTGTGGGCGTTTTTGTGCTGTTTGACACCGCTACCCGCTACTCACTTCCAGAGGCCGGTTTTTGTTTCTAAACATGGATGGTCACCGAGGTGGTCCGGAGGTACAACCATGACTCCTCTACTGCGTCRGTGCATGCTGATGTTGAGGGGAGATCCAGTGGGGTAAAAAAAAAAAAGATCCGGTGGGCAAGTTCGTCGAAACAAGCAGCGGACATTTGGAAGTGTTTTTCCCGCATCTGTTGAACCAACAAGCTAAACTCACAACAAGCAGTTATTTACATGCTAAGCTATGCGCGTGACGTCTGCGGTGGGAGGGCAGAGGGAGGGATTACTTATGTATCCCCCACATCTTTTCCCAGTATAAACACTCAGTGCTGTCGGTGACGCACACGGAATTACATCATTGCTGGGCCGCAGCCGCACATCTTGCATGAATATAAACAAAGCTCAAATTCAGCTTTTCTGCCCCCCCCTCCAGAGACTCGAAGTACACACACACACACACACACACAAAATGTATTTAACAACTAAAGAATCCTATTTTGCATGATACGTCTCCTTTAAAGCGTGAAAAAATAAGTTTGAGCAACCTTGATTATGCTGATGTTTTGTACCCGAAGACCTCAGCTAAATGCCTCCAATCATTTAACACTGTGGGCTTTGAGATTTGTAACTGGCTGCAGATGTCTCACACATCACTGTGAGTTGATTGGCCTCAGAGAGTATGAAGATACACTCACTGGATGTATTTGATTTATAAGACTTTGCTTGGTCGGGCTGCGTCTTTGCAAAAATACAACCGTTGCTACACTCTTCGCTCAAACATTATTTTTCTTTTGCTTGTGCTTCGAGTTCAGACTGAGAAAGGGAAAGAAGCATTCAGCATTGCTGCCTCAACAGCATAGAATCATCTCCAGTCTTTTAGATTATTTATGACATTTCTTAATCAACATGATTTCTGTGTCAGTGTTTTTAAATAATGTTTTTAGTGTTACATTTCCTACCTTGAAGGTTTGTCATTTTATTATGGTTGTGACTTATGTCCTGATGCATCTCAGTAATCCAGGTAAAAAATCAAAAGGAAAAAAAATAGTATAGGTC
>NW_013952572.1:1154893-1157772 GCF_001266775.1 Austrofundulus limnaeus | reverse complement strand
ATTTTTTAAATTTTTTAAATTTTTTAAATTTTTTTGGTGCCGTAAAACAACATAAGACAAAGCAACAGAGCAGCTTAATCAGCCGGTATCTCTTTGGGCCATTTTTAGACAAATTGTGAACGACATCTTCGAGAGTTTCAGAGAAGTTTCAAAACCAGAACAAAGGTTTTTAATTTCTTTCTGTGATACGCAGAGCTTTCCTGTGGTATCATAAGGACTTTAAACATTGTGAAAACAATTAGCCAGTCATGTCAGGCATCTGGAATCAGTCTCTATTAGGCTATATTTTTAGCTTCCGCGAGTCAAAAAATGTGAGATATGTGAGACAACTTTGAGAGTTTAGCAACACGTGAAATCAGATTAAGACATCACAATTAAGTAACTCATTATTTGAACGCATCTTCAGGACTAATGCAGTGTGATCCCAAGTAAAAATGTAATAATTTTTCCATAAATTTCCTTCATCAACAGTTGCAGTTTGGTGAAACTTAGACTTTTGTGGCCATCTGTTTCCCACCTTTTTAAATTTTACTTCTCCAAGGTTGACATTTGCAGACATGAAACAAGAATAACTTTGTTTTTACTTTTGAAATTATTTCAGCATTCAGTCTGTGTTTCTCTTCGTCTCTTCACATGAATCATAATTAACCATTAAACTGCTGGAAGAAGTGAGACTCACGTGCCTTTACTGCACATGCCTGATCAGGAAATCTGTGATCCACCTTGATGGGTCTAGTAACCAAACCGTGAACGTGCACTAATCCTAAACCATTTACAGCTGGCTTCAATGAGCCGCCTTAATTGAGTGTGGCTTGGTGTTAACACATGTCAAGCTCTTCGGACATTTACCTGTATAGAGAACCTCCAAAGCCCGTAAACTTTGCAAAAAAATCTGTACAACTCGCACCCAAGGGGGTTGTCGGYAAAGTTTCAAAACTTATTTTAAGCTGCAGAACAGGTTGGAAGATGGCTGTTTGATGTTATTTATTGTTTTTTAAATCATCCTATAGGCTCTGACATGTTAGATAAATTTGAAAATGAGGTTTTGAAAAAATCCATAAGACTTGAAAAAATCAGTGAGATTGCTCTATATGTCYGTATACCTGCAAAATGACGTAAAATCCTTATAATTTACGGACAATCCGTACAAATTGACATGTTATGGGTGTTAGAGCAACAGATTACAGCTGTTGACAAGTTGAARGCTAGTTCAAGCTCAGCTTACAGCTCATATCCTGAATTTAGAAATCTGACTTGTGAAATGAGCTCCAGGTCATGTTGTAGCGAGGCATTCGTTTTCACATGCATCTTAGTTCATGACACATGGTGCCGAGCTCTTGGGAAAACCATCCCACTGCYGTACATGTCACAGCTCGGGTTTCGTCCCACTTGGAGACTCCATCTTTCTGTGACAAATCTGTGACRAACAGAGGGCCACACTKTTCAGCAGACGGATTCTTCCGTGCACAGTGTCTGTGCTGTCTCCGTCCAGCGTTTTTTTTTTTGGCCATTTGACCATCTTTATATGGTCTCTTTCTGAAGACAGTGCCGATAAATGGCCGAACAGCCCATTCTGTGTTAATGCTTCCTCTGGCAGCTCAGAAGTCAGACAGAAATGTACAATTACTGTGCTCCAACATGCTTTCAAAGAGCATTAATCAGTGTGGGATCAGGAGAAGTGTGGTAGTATACTCCACTGCTCTGATGTGCTGCTGTCACTCAAGCTGCTGAGAAGAGCAGCAGGAATTGCCGATTGACTCTTGTTTCTTATTGTGTCGCACAGAACAAAGTATGTCTTTACAGGCGTTTCAGTTTCAGTATAACCTATGTAGAGCGAGGATGTCATAGGTTTCAGAGAAACAACAAAAAACATATTGAAAGTTTAAATTTGACAGGAATCCAGCTGTTGGGTGGTCCCTGAAGGTGTKAGTCAGCACCACATAAACCAATGTTCATCCTAATCAATACACTTGTAATAAATGATCATGTTGCAGATACTAATCGTCTAAACTTTAGTCAATAAATAGAAAACTTTTTATCATTTAGTTGCCTCTTAAACTTTGCTGTCCTGATCTCTATACCAAAATTATTCCACTTTACAGACTATTGCCAGAAGATATTTAAAAGTCAGCTTTACTGAAACGTGAATTGTAGGTGAGGCTGTAGCTCACACTTTCAGAGACGAACCTGCGCTCTAAAACAGGCGTACAGGTGTGACTGTGAGCTGCCTGCTGTGCTGACTGATCAGTTTGTTAGCACCTGCTTCGAAATGGACTGACAACATTTGAAGCCGGTGTTTTCATCTTTGAGTTTGAGCAGATTGTGTTCACAGACTGACAGGCAGCTTTCTTGTATGAATCATGTTTACAGTCAGTGTTGCTTCACGTTCTGTTCATCTTCATGAAAAAATAAATAAAAAATACTTTCACTGACCCCACCCACTTCTCAGTCTTTGTTTTGCTGCAGTTTTGTTTATTTGACAAAGTTTCCATTAGACGCTGCATAAATCAAATCCATTTTTCTGCCCTGTGTTAATTAATTTATTTTTAACCACAGTAGCGGCAGCACATTGTGATTGACAGCTGACGGTGCTTCTCTGCCTTCATTCCTTTCTCTCTTCTCTCCTTCTGCAAAGGAATAGGGAGACATTATCTACTTGTTGCAAATTACAGCCACTAAACAATGTTTTTATTTTTATTTTATTTTTGTAATTTGAATCAGTCAAACGGGGGGCAGCGTGTGTGTGTGTGTGTGTGCATGCATCGCATTGTGCGTGTTGGGCCTTGCATGAGACAGACACTGTTTTTCTGCACCATGCACATCACGCTGTGTGGCATTGTGTTGGTCAGGACCTGACTGTGAAGGTGTGCGTTGCCACG
>NW_013952572.1:1152022-1154598 GCF_001266775.1 Austrofundulus limnaeus | reverse complement strand
ACAAGACAAGACAAGACAAGACAATAAGACAAGACAAGACAAGACAAGATGATAAGACAAGACAAGACAAGACAAGATGATAAGACAAGACAAGACAAGACAAGATGATAAGACAAGACAAGACAAGACAAGACAAGACAAGACAAGATAAGATAAGATAAGATAAGATAAGACAAGACAAGACAAGACAAGAGAAGATGATAAGACAAGACAAGACAAGATAAGATAAGATAAGATAAGATAAGATAAGATAAGATAAGATAAGATAAATTTTATTGTCCCAAAGGAAATTTGTCCTTCAGATTAATACAGAGGAATCTGGCTATAAATAGGCAACAAAATGATGAAAYGTTTGGCATTTATTGATCAAAGTTTCAAAGATTAGTATCTGCAACATGATATTTTTTACAAGTGTATTGATAAGGATGAACAAACATTGGTTTGTGGTTGTTTATTACATTAGAACGTCTAAAAAGAGTAACCACTGTATTTTGTAACAATTGCCACAAAATGTAATAATGTTATTACATAATGCAACTGCGAGCGTTACAAAATGCATTGAAGACTTTTATTATATTTTGCATCATTTATTACATATTGTAGTTTTAGTGCTGTTTTATTACATTTTGAAGCCAGATTTTGTTACATTATTACATAATGCAGCGTTATTACATAATGCAGCGTTATTACATAATGCAGCGTTATTACATAATGCGACGTTACAGGACGTTCTGGGAAAGATCCTTAAGTGTAGAGTCATTTAGATAGACATACTTTTTGACTGCCTTAGACCACCATAGTTATTTGAGAACTTTTCTGCATCAACAAACAAGCCCACGAACTTCAAATCACACACTACTTGGTGCCTGTSAGAAAAAGTTCAGCTCAGGCCGTGTGTCAAAGAAGGAAACACATTCGGCCGAACAGCATACAAGCACATTTGTGGAGATGGGGCTTAACATTCGGCCCAAATACTGCAAAGAATAATGGCCCATTAGTTGCCCAGATGCACTTTTCCAGAGGCGGTCCATGCTTGGGCCAGCCCCATCTACACCAAATCACAACCGAGTGGTGGCATAAACGGTTTTGGGCCACATAAACCAAACCACAACTGGGCCATCTTAAGAACAGTGCCATCATTGCCAGACCTGGCCCACATCTGGTGACAAACTTGCATGAAGTCAGCCAGCAGTGCCAGCTTGACATCTGGCCCACACTGTCTGCTGCGTAGGATTTCTGTAAACTATACTAAGTTTGAGAATTTAAAAAATCGGTCAGGACTTTTATCTGTTTTTTCCCCATGTCATATAACGACTTTTTAATTGTACCTTTATAAACTGAAAATGTAATGAACCCAGAAAAAGTTATTTGAACGTCACAATCGGCAAAGATGCTCRTCTGTACAGCTTGTTTTCTTTCTGTGAATATTAATGTGTGAGTGACTCTCTGCCTGCTCACAAACCCTGACGTTAGTTTGTCATGAGATTCCCATCAGTGTCTGGAGCAATGTGGTCATTACTGGTTCCGTCGTTCAGTCAGCCCCCATCCCCCCAAACTCCTTGTTTAAACACTTCCGGGCTTTAAAGCTAACCGTAATTACATCCCATGTGGTTTGTTGCTTTACACTTGATCGTCTTGTAGGGGATTTCTGCTGGTGCCCAGGGCATAGGCACAAAAACAGAGATGGAGAAAGGAGCAGAGGCTCAAACTTAGAACCACCCTCAAAATACCTCACAACAAAATGGCTCTGAGAGATTAACCTCATCAAATACTGCCTCTGAACAACTGAATGGCATCATCTTTTGTTTTGGTTACGAATGCAGACCCCCACCCTCCTCCACCATGTTCCTCTTTCTTCTTCTTTATTTAACGCTCTGGGAGTTAATGGAATTGTTGTGATGATGATGTATGGGGGTTTGTGTGAACAGACAGATGGGAAAATGTAATTACGGATGTTTCCGGGCTTCGGGGAGTAAAGAAAACTTGTCACAAAAGGAGAGTTCAAGAAAAAAGGACAGCATCGTTCGTCATATGAGACAAAAGTCAGAGGATATTAAATAAAAAAATAGCTTTACATAAAATGCTCTTCCTTAAAATGGTGCTGTTTCCCCCTCCCATTAGTATTCAAACTCAATTTTACAAAAATCAGAAAAGCTTCCAAAAGTGATTATTATGTAGATTGTATTACATTTTTATAAAATCTCATGGACTATAATTTAAGGCAAAAGCAAAATAATTCATTCTGCATTGCCTGTCATCTTTAAAATTTTAGAAAATACTGTTTAATCTGTTAGCGTTCAGAGGAAGTGTTGTGAATGACTCGCAGCTACTACCATATCTTTTTAGCTCAATATTAGCTTGGTAAAAACCAGACCCTTGTTCTTCATTTTGCTTCGTACGAGGGTCTGGACTCTCAGCTATAGAGAAGTGATTCTTGTTGGAGGCGTGGCCTCTGCTGAAGTTTAAAATGATTGAACCATGATTGGATCAGTTGGCTGCGATATATGCGTGCCAGCTCCGCTGTGAAGGAGGCTAAGCTAAGAAGCTAACCAGAAATCGCGTGTGCTGTAAACAAC
>NW_013952572.1:1147893-1150874 GCF_001266775.1 Austrofundulus limnaeus | reverse complement strand
CCAGGTAAAATAAACTACAAGCAGACACTGCACAGAAAATCGACGTTCTGTTCTCTGATTGGTCCGAATGAAATGTTCCCGATGAAATCCTTGTCTATGGGAGAAATCCTAGACGGAGCAGTGAAGGGAAACGAGCCAGGCTAGTTCAATATGTCAAAAATGGACAAACTTATAGCATTTTTTTGTTTGTTAAAGTCAGTTGAGACTGCAGCCACCTTGAAAGGGGCTCTCCAAAAGTTAGTTATAAATGTTTAACCAAGAAGTGTTTTCTGAGAATCATTAATATCTGTCAACAAAATATCTGAGGACCAGTGARCAGACACCCAATGAACACACCTTCACACAGACAGTTGTCATTGTTTTTGAGAAAGTAGTTTTATAAAACTGGAAATGATTATTATATTTTAAAGACAATTATTTAACTAACCATTAGTTTAGCATGGGTGAAACRTTTTGCCTACTTTTCCATACTTTGTGTTTTAATGTTGATGTCACRGTTGAAAAGATAAGAAATATTGATAACTAAAAGTACACCAACTGTTGTTTGGACTAACTAGAGAGCTTTTGTAGCTTTTCAGTAAGTTTTCAATTTATTGGTTCACACTATAGTTTATAATCTAAAGATTACGTTTGATTGGAATCATTTTCCACAAACACAAAATCTCACTTCTTTCATCACATTTATGTCTTTTAAAGGGGACATATCTTGGAAAATCCACTGTTTTAGCTGTTAAATACATTTTGTTGTGTACTTGGAGTCTCTAGGAGGCAGAAAAGTTTAATTTAGTTTCTCCTGGTGCTTCATAGTCATTCTTATATTCTGTTTGGGGCATATTTTTCAGCCTGTAGAGTTTTCTCTATTTTCTATGTCATTTTTTGAACTAGTACGACAAATTATCTATGACGGAACTACCAGATAAGGTCTTACCAATTACAATTTGGTCGTCTTTATTCTCTTCTAGTTCTGGATCAAATTCTGGATCCGACATTTAAGGCTGGATGCACAAGTTTTCTTTTGTTGACATCTTTTAATTAAATTGTAAATAAAATATTTCTGCAAGCTAGAAAATATAACCCGCACGCTCTCAAACTGGAGTAGACTGGACTGGAAGCAGGAGGGGGGCGGGACTTGAAGCACTTGAAGGAACAAAAATAATAAATAAAATAAAATAATAATAAAAAAATCAGCTGCGTTGAGACACATCTAAGAAAAGTGGTGAAAGAGAGGCTGGTAAAGTTAGAATAAGGAGGAATTCAGACCAAAGCATTGCAGTTCCACTTAAAGACTGAATGATTTAACTGTGAAAAGGAAGGATGTAATATCCTGACATGTCTAAAACCTCTGTGAGAGGATCACTTTGTGATCATTGCACACGCTTTTAGCAATATCCTTTTCATGTTCGGTTGTTGCATTCATGTACGTGTTATAGCTTTTTTATTGTTATCCATACTTTTGGTCTGTATGATCTCAGAGTTTGTTGTCTGTTATCCTTCTGCTGYCATAACACTTCTTTGCTTGCTTTACTTGCTTACTTTAATCTTCCAGATTATTTTGGAAAAAAACAAAGCTCTCAACTGACTGACCTGGTTAAATAAAGGTCAAATAAAAGCCTAAAAGTTAGTGGCTACTTCTCAGACTGAAAGGCTGAAGTGAGAAAATGGGCATTAATGTGAATGTTCTCCCCACATTAAATTAAATTAAATTAAATTAAATTAAATTAAATTAAATTAAATTAAATTAAATTAAATTAAATTAAATTAAATTAAATTAAATTAAATTAAATTAAATTAAATTAATGCATGGGCATTTTGTGACAAAAATGACTATTTTTCAAATGAAACGGACAAAGAAAACAGCTTTTAAAAAACCCAAAGTAAAGCAGATGGGACATAATGCATCAGTCAATCATCGTTTTACTTCACGAAGGACTCAGTATTTTAAAGCTGAGCTTTCAGACACAGATAATTGATTGGCAGTATAAATATGAGACGTAGAGAAGCTGTTTGAAGGCCAAAGAGCTGAAGGTAGAAATTGATTGAACATGACTGAACAGCAGATGGACAGATGGACGCTGAAGGAGACAACAAAGACGGGGTCATGACATGGATTCTGTAGGAAACAGAGCTCCAACTGAGCCCACAAAACACCCACAAAACTATAAACCATTTTCATTTCCTCCTCCTTATTCTGTTCTTCACCAAGATCTGTCAATAAACCCGAGGTGACTTTTTAACCTTTCATTGGTCGTGGTACATGGTGCGAGTAAGGAGGCCATCAAAACTGTGGGGTTACTCAGTCAACTTTCAGGTCAATCCGATTTTTTTCAACTGGTATTTTATTCAACAAAACCTCCAGCTGTTCTCGCAGCTCTGCTTTCTCATTAAATCCTGCTAGGTTTGATAAATTAAAGGTAAGAAGGCAGATWGTCATTTCTAACAATCAAATTATTTACCATTTAAAATCACGTTTAAACATGTTAATTTCTCCATGCTTCTGCCGGCAGCAAAAATGATTAATTTGAATAATAATGCTGGTGATAAATGTGGTGAAAAAAGGAAGATAAACAGAGAATTTATCTGTGTTTTGTTTGACTAAGAACTAACATATTTCATTCCTCTGAGCAACAGAGCTCAATTGGTGCACAGAAAACTATTAAAAACACATCAGTGACTGACACCACTGGAATGGACGAATTGTTCTTCCATTAATATTAATAAACACATTGTATAATGTATTTTTACTTTGTTGCATATATCTTTGTCCATCTTCTGTAAAGATGAGGAGTTTAAACGGTTAAAAGTATACAGGATTACTAGTAACATTTGATATAAAATAAGCCAGTTTCTGATACCTGTTTTTAAAAATATTTTAAAGTTAAAGTAAAAATTAAACTAAATCCTTCAGGAAATACACTTCGACCACCACAGTGTGTGCCAAAGGTTTACACAAGTATTTTGTATGTTTAAACACTATCTGTTAG
>NW_013952572.1:1143600-1147719 GCF_001266775.1 Austrofundulus limnaeus | reverse complement strand
CATTAGCACCTTTAGTAATATATTTACTGAGAAAAATGGTGACGTGTTCAATACTTATTTTACCCGCTTTATATTATGTGGTTGTTTAGTCTCCCCCAATATTATGGCTTCGCTACCATTTATCTACAAAGAGTTGTAGCTGTATTTGTGTTTGTAAAAGTTTATGGCAAATAATTTTAAAAGTAATAGATGTCCATCTAATCATTAGTTTGTGAAAATTTTGTTCAAATCCATGCAATATAGGGAAATATTTTGTTCACAAAAACATGATTGTTTGCTATTCAAAGCAGTAACAAGTAGGACAAGTTTTTGAGAAACTAAATAGGCACAGCTCAACCCTTTAAAGATTAATGAAAAATGTTTAATACATATAAGTACACCACCAATRATCCAATACTTTAAACACATCAACAACAAGATTCACACCTCCTTTCCAATCAACCATTTTGAATGYGCATGGCATTGTGGGTAGGGGTCAGAGGTTATATAAACAAACACGCATCACAATTAATTTGATGGATGTGACTGTGTTTTCCATTTAATTTTTGTTTTTTGCAAAAATATGGTAGAGAAAATAATTGGAGTGTCAATGCTCTGTAGGACATTTTAAGAGCTATCATAGGAAGTTGTGACAACTGTTTTAATATGATTTTGATTTACATAAATTTAATACATTTATCAATAAAATATGATTATCATATTCATTGCTGTTTAGTCTTTCAGTTATTTTTGAATTTTACTCTTATCTGCCATTCGCAAATGTGATGCAAAATGGAAAGTACCTAAACCACACACAAACCTTTCATGTTTAGAACAAGTCATGGGTTCTAAGTCACTTTAATGTCTGCAGTCCATCTTTCAGAAAAACAAGATTATTATGTAAAACTGAAAAATGAAAAAAGGAAATGTCACCCAGCCTTTGATACATWAATGACACAGAGGATTTAATGTAGCATTTCTTATTTTTCCTATAACCAAAGTCAGGAAATCTTTTTTATCCATCCTGGCTCTTCCAGCAGACAAAAGATAAAAAAGGTTTGAAGCATAAAAAGTGATTTTTTATGGTAATATTTCCACAAAGAATTTTAAGAGACAAATGCTGTAAAGATGCCAGGGTAAAGGCCGCCCTCTTCAGCTGGATGATCTGGGCTCTGCTCGTTTAGCTGGCGAGATTTAATCCTGCTGAAGTGTCCCTGAGCAACACAGACAATCTTCACAACTGTCCTCAAAGAGCTGCCAATTAAATCCCCCGTGCACATGTGCAAACACACGATGTGAGAATGTCTGCAGTCGATCCAGTCGGCTGTGGGTTTTTTTTTTTTTTTTGGTCCAGCAAAGCGCCTCTTGATGTCTCTGCGTTTAACCTCACTCGACTCAGTGTATTTCCACAAAGAGGGATCAATGAGGCCCTTCATGTAAATGGTTCACCGGCCAGTTTGGAGTAATGGAGCGCAGAGTGCCACTGCGCCATCTTCCCACTGCGTGTGGCGCCCTGTAAGATAGATGGGGGGAATGAAATCACTCGCCATCATTTCAACTTTATCATCCTCGGCAGTTGGTCACTGTGCCAAGATGACTAGAGGGATGTGACTTTGACACCTAAGCAGCTTTACGCCATCGATGCATGCTCCGAGGGAGCAACTCTGCACCGGCGAAGCCAAGAGTCGGCTAACTTCAAGGGGGGGAGCACTGCTCATTCAGCTGGTTTAAAGAAAAGAAGAGGCCGAGATGAAACACGCCAAGCTCATTGAGGTGTATTCTTATCTCGTATCTCTGACAGACGCCAGGTGATCCTGTGGAGAGTTGAAGAGGCCGTCAGATGAAACCATGATTTGTAACTCTCACCTTAAAGCCACAGAAGAGGAGGATGTTGGACTGCGTTCTGCCCGGAGGCGTCAAAGGAGGAGAAGAAGCGTCAAGATGGGTCTTATTGGAATTCAGCGCATTAGCACGCGGCCTGGCCTGGTCATGCTGCATGCATTTATGACCAGCAGAGGTGCGAGGAGAGAAGCAGGGTGCAATTTACTGTGTGGGTGTTTCTCAAATTGTCCAGGCATTCAACAACACGCCAAGCGGCCGTTTCAACGTAAATTAAAACGGACAACCCCGCTTTTATGTCGAGCTAATTCCTATGATTGTCTTCTAAAGGTTGGGAAAAGTTCACATCAGAGTAACCTTTTTCTTTGTGTACCATCAAACTGCTCCGGGGCGCCTTGGGGATGCAGTTCGCTCGAGTCTCCTTGCTCAGCAGGGGAGGCAGAAAGGAACGTTAATTCTAAGCCTGTGGGAGGAGCGCTGGAGAGCAAGGTGGACGTCTGGAAAAATCCATCTCTGTCTTGTCCCCCCCGCAAGAGCCGAAAGGTCACAAAGCTGTCAGGAAGTAAAAATTCAATACCTCAACCTTTCAAGCATGTCTCTATCTCTGTGTCCCCGTCAGAGCTACACAATCCCTCTCAGATGTGATTCTGACAGGCTGTCTCCTTGCTCTATGTACGATTCATGTTTGCTGCTGCAAGAACCCAGATCCTCAGACACCGCTGACAGACCTGCCGCCGAATCCCACGACCTGTACGTAACTGAATTATCACATGGAGGAGGATCCAGTGCTGACCTGCGGGAGGGTGGGACCTCGGTACAAAATGCAACAGCAGAGCAAAAAAAGCAATGACAATACAATGTATCTAGACTAACAACTAAAAGAAAAGAAAACTTTTTTTTAATAGAATTGAATACAACAGCTTGTGCTGGGGGACCCTAAGGTGACCCTGGGGTAGGGGGTGGAGCTTTTACTGGCAAAGCTCTTCAACTGTGGAAAGAGTTGCCATCACTTTGGACATCTAATAATCAGTTTTAATGGGTTTTGACATTTTAAATAGCTTGTCGTGTTTTTAAGTTTGGGATGTTAAGATGAGAGAAAGAAAGGGGAAAATTAACTTTAGGAAAAACTCAGGAAATTGCTAATTAAATAATAAATTTTATTCATTTATTTTTTATTCATTCATTAAAAACCAAAATGGAAAATCTACATATCGATCTAATTCCCTAATGCCGTATTTATTCAACTTTTCAATGAGATTGTTGTAGTCAATAGTGTCAAAAGTCTATAAAACTTCTGTAAAATGTAGTTTTTGATCAATAGCAATTGTTATCTTTTCTACTAATTCCATGAGAGCCATTTGTGTTGAACTATTTGTTCTATTTAAATATTGACCACTACTTAAAATATTCTGTTTATCTATAAATCGATCTAATCTGATTACAAATAATTTCCCTGAAATTTTTGAAAATTGTAGCAACAAGTATGTTAGTCTGTAATTTGTGAAAATACTTTTTAAATACAATCTTTAAATGAGTAAACAATTTAGAAGCTTTTCTGTTTTGGACATTAAATTGCAAAAAGGCCAACAAACATATATGACTTAGTCTGTAACCCAAAGAGAAAACCTCTTTTAACAAAAACTATATTACAATAAGCAAGCTGCACATTTTTATCCCATTAGAAATTTTGTGACTTTTTTTATTACAGGACGTTGTCAATTCAGACATTGTGGCATGTTCGTATCAAAACCCAGGCCTGAAAGCAGAGACCAAAGAAGGGGGCCCGAGATCCCCTTGAGACGACCGTGTAAAGTTACTGTGTGTTCATCAAGAGTGGCCCGCCAGTTTCCAGGGGCTTTGTTGTTTTTGGTGTTTAAAGGAGCGAAAATGACAGCAACACAACAGAGAGCCGGTGCTTTGGTTGTTGCTCTTTGATCGCCAGCCGTGACGGGTGCCTTTCATGCCACTTTGAAGAGAAAGGTTAGGGAGAAAAATACTGAAACAAAGCATGAGGGAAAGTAAAACACAGAGGCGCAAACAACACTAAAAAAAACAAAAACACAGAGCTCATCTCATGTGGAAAGAAATGTCAGTGTGCAGAAATCTGTCTGCAGCTTATTTTCTGCTTTATGTCCTTACATTACAAGAAGACCTAAAGTTCAAAACTTTGATACTTGAAATGTTTGAAGATTTCATGGAATGACACAAAATCTGACTGATTTACACTTGAATCCGAACATTGGGCCTCATGCAAGAACATGTTCGTATTCTTATCCTAAATTTCTCTTACTTTTGTTCGTA
>NW_013952572.1:1135868-1143590 GCF_001266775.1 Austrofundulus limnaeus | reverse complement strand
TACGAACAAAAGTAAGAGAAATTTAGGATAAGAATACGAACATGTTCTTGCATGAGGCCCATTGAGCATGAACACAATTCAAAATACTGTATCTAATTTGATTTGAACTAGAGAAAATGATTTTCCTGTGGAAATGCAGGTTGCAAATGTCTGTAAAAGCAGACAAATGCTAACATTAGCAGAAAAGATTTGGGAGAGCACATGTGTTGAATTAGGTAGAGAATAGCTGGAATGAACACAACAAGGTAAAATTAGCTAAATAACACTTAAACAGTATCTGAAAAGATCAGAATCAGGTTTAGTGGCCAAGTATGTCGACACACACATGGAATGTGTTTCCGGCTGTTCGTGTCCCTCTAGTAATAACACTATACAGATACTTTACATATAATTTACACATAGTACACAATATACAGAAAGATACACATTATACTTCACTATACCAGGATATATCGGTGTGGTGTGCTGTACAGTGTTATTCACAAAAAAGCAATATGACAGCAGTATGAGTGAATATTAAAAATTAGCACAACAGCAGCAGTGTAGAGGTAGGTGATTATGAATAAGGTGTAGTAATGCAGTAGTGTATAATAAGAGTGATGGAATTTGAAATAAGCAGAAATAAGCTGAAAGGAACTGAAGGAAGCTGAAATTAACATACACAAGTAGAAAAAGCACAACCAGAACAACCAAGCCATGCCAGGTCCTGTTTGCAAATGAGAAGTGGTTCTCATACAGTTTACCTGGATAAATAAAAGAGGTGAAATGAGCAGTAAAGTGTTGTAAACAGCTCAAAGATTTTGAAGGATTTTGAAAGTAGCTCAAAAAGCAAAGTATTTCAAGGAATATAAATGGCAGAAATACAAAAACTTATAGCAGTATGTCCTGAATGAGCTCAACGTTTTCATACATGAACTGTTGAAATGGCACAAGAATTGTGGAAGAATTGCAAATGTTTGTAAGAAAAATGGATCTCAATATTATTTTTGTATTATTCTTACTATTATTACTATTATTGTTGCATCATAAGGTGGCTGTTTTAGAAGGAACTTACATCCCAGATCTCTCAAATTAAAAAAGGACTATACGCCAGCGTTTTGTTTTAAATTGTGGTTCTAACACAGAAAAGCTTTATTTGAATGAGCAAAGATATGCAAAAGTACTTATTACAGTGTTTACCATAAACATGCTTACAGCTGCAGTGAAATTCTCTTCAAATAACTGTAATTTACAGAGCAACTCCTAAAACGTGTTCATGCATCCATCTGTGTCTCATTGCTATGTAAAGTACAACAAGCTGTTCCTCTTTTCACAAAACAAATGTATGGGAGGATAGAGAAAAGTGAATAAAGTCAGATCCTGCACAATCCTCTAAGGTTGTGAAATGCTCACAAGGCCAAACTGTAAAGCCAACATTTTGTTTGTGTGTTTTTGCATAAAATGAGAAAAATAAAATCAACAGCATCTGCACTCAGTTAAAACAACACTTTAAAACAGATAAAAAGTCAAAGTAAAAACTTTTGTTTCTGCAGACATATGAATAAGTTGTTCAGATTTAATTAAAGACCCAAAATTCCTTGGAGGAATATGGATTGCCTGTTAGTCTAAAGTCTGTGTTGTGTTGTGAATGACTCTCAGCTACTACCACACCAAATTTCATGAGCACACTGAGAAGAAACAGACCCAGCGAGGGTTAAAGCAGAACATCACCTTCCTGAATGTTGTAATAATGTGACAGTGTTGTGATTACAAAATCAAACCATAATAACTGTTAAAACATTAAAAGTTAAACTTACCATTTAAAAAAGAAAGGGAAATGCTTCTTTTTAGCATGAATGAAAAACTTCTGTTATCCCTCACAAACCACAAAAGAAGGGCGATCATGTCATGTCAGTGTTCATTTACCTGTCCTTAAGCACATCTCATGAACTGCTGGGTGGGCTTTAATGAAACTCAGAAAATAATCACTGCTGTACATCTACAACTATTTAACTTCTGAATTCAATCTGATTTAAGTTAGCCGCAGAGCTAACAGACATTACCAATCACTAACAAAAATGGCTGTGAATCAGTCACAGGGCTTAAAGTTCTTTGTTGCCACAACAGATTTCTGTCATTTTTAATGTAGACAGGACAGATTTCTGTCATTTGTCAGGGAAAAAAAGCTGCCCAGTCTTTAATGACACAAGATTAAACAGTCGCTGCTTTCAACATAAATGAACCCAGAGCATCCATCCATCCATCCATCCATCCATCCATCCATCCATCCATCCATCCATCCATCCATCCATCCATCCATCCATCCATCCATCCATCCATCCATTTTCTTCCGCCTATCCGGGGTCGGGTCGCGGGGGCAGCAGCTTCAGAAGGGAGGCCCAGACCTCCCTCTCCCCAGCCACTTCTTCCAGCTCCTCCGGGGGAACCCCAAGGCGTTCCCAGGCCAGCCGAGAGACATAGTCCCTCCAGCGTGTCCTGGGTCTTCCTCGGGGCCTCCTCCCGGTGGGACGTGCCCGGAATACCTCACCAGGGAGGCGTCCAGGAGGCATCCTTACCAGATGCCCGAGCCACCTCAACTGGCTCCTCTCGACGAGGAGGAGCAGCGGCTCTACTCTGAGTCCCTCCCGGATGACCGAGCTTCTCACCCTATCTCTAAGGGAGAGCCCAGCCACCCTGCAGAGGAAACCCATTTCGGCCGCTTGTATCCGGGACCTCGTTCTTTCGGTCATGACCCAAAGCTCATGACCATAGATGAGGGTAGGAACGTAGACCGACCGGTAAATCGAGAGCTTCACTTTCTGACTCAGCTCTCTCTTCACCACGACGGACCGGTACAGCGCCCGCTTTACAGCAGACGCTGCGCCAATCCGCCTGTCGATCTCCCGCTCYGTTCTTCCCCCATTCGTGAACAAGATCCCCAGATACTTAAACTCCTCCACTTGAGACAGGGCGACCCCCCTGACCCGGAGAAGGCACTCTGCCCTTTTCCGGCTCAAGACCATGGCCTCGGATTTGGAGGCACTGAGCCTCATCCCGGCCGCTTCGCACTCGGCCGCGAACCGCTCCAGCGAGAGCTGCAGATCTCGTTCCGATGAAGCCAACAGGACCACATCATCCGCAAAAAGCAGAGATGTGATCCTAAGGCCACCAAAACGGATCCCCTCAACACCTCGGCTGCGCCTAGAAATTCTGTCCATGAAAGTAATGAACAGAATCGGTGACAAAGGGCAGCCTTGGCGTGCCCRGAACACCTCACCAGAGCACTTTTATCCAATCAGAACAGAGCAGGGCGAGTCTTTCAGTGAGTGAGGCCAGGTGCAGCAGAGTCTGCAGGAGCAGCGGTCAGTCCTGAGTGAGTAGTCCTCTCRTCTCCTCCCTCACTTTGGTCCGGAGACTTAGGTCTCTACAACCTAACTTTGTATTAAATATCTGTGTTCAGGACGGTGTTGTCGAACAAATATGTCCAACAGCGCATGTGACCAAACTCCTCTCCTCTGCAAAGGCTGCGCGCCGTTCATTTTGTTTGTTCATCAAGTTTTTGCTCTCCTATTAACAACATTTCACAAGTTAGATAGTGTACTGCCACGTGTCCTTTTGTAGAATTCTACAACAGTGTAAGTGCCACTGCTGGTGCAGGTTCTGAGTCCTTCTGTGAGATTCTGTTTGAGTTCTTCTCATTAAATAATAATAACTCTAACAGACACTTATTTTCCCCATAAGTTAACACGAGTCTTACTGTTCCCCTGCTTCCAGAAAAAAGAAAGAAAAATAAAAAATAAATCAATGTGTTCTCTAGGTGAGCGTGTTTCAAATGTTTTTGTGGTTTAGCACAAATTTCCTTTTTCACAGTTTTTAACAATATTTTGGACCTGCTAAGCTTTCTTATTTTTAGCMCTGTATTGTGACTGTGATCAGCGGCTCCTGGAGGTGCTGGGGTCCAAACATAAGCTGAGAGGAGACAGAGCTTTTTGTGTTGCTGCGYCAAGATTATAACTCTTTTAAAAACACATTTCTGCTCCCTGGCTTTTGACACAGCCTGAGACTTGTTTTTAGTATTTGTTTTATGTGATGGTTGTTATTGATTTTATTGTTTTTAATCTTTTGTGTTTTTCCTGTTTTGATTTTACATGTACAGCACTTCGTTGCAGCTGTGGTTGTTTTAAAGTGCTTTATAAATAAAGTAGTAGTAGCTTGTTACAGTTGTTTAGTTGAACTCGTGTGAAAAATCATTGCAAACAATTCAAGTAAAGTTGAATCAGTTAATTAATCAATGGCCAACAGTAGCTGAGGTCAGTCAGGCTGAGCAGCCCAGCTGGAATAATCACAGGTTTTCCAGGTCTGTTTATTGTCATTCATTTATTCATTAAAAAAATAACAAAATTTATATACAATAAAAACACAAATCACAAATAAAGTGAAAGGTGGCAGAAAGAAGAAAAAAAATCTTATAGTATCTGCGCCTTTTTCTTAAATAAATTTTAAACAATAATAATCTACAAACATAAACTAAACAAAAACAATGTCAAATCCTTGTTGAACAACATTTCGTATGAATACACATTATATTGTTTCATATTTCTTTAACAAAGTGACTTTTATCATTCTCTTCAACATAAACATTGATCTGGCATTTTTGACGTCACTCTCCAGATTGTTCCACAGTCTTATTCCTTGTATCGAAGTACACCGCTCCCTCAAACTAGTTTGTAATCCAGGTTTCACAAACATCTCTACCCCTTCAAATTATAACAACATTCGCTCTTAACAAAATTTAATTGGTTGTTTAAAGGTAATATACATTTGTACAACTTGTAAAATATTATAATCTGGTCTTGGGGTTTCTGAAATCAGSCTGGAATTGGGCCATAAGGGCTAATACAAACATGCAGAACCTAGTTCTGAACCCACACTGGGTCGGGCTGAGCCTTACAGTGCAAAAAGGACATAAGTTATGTCCACTGCTGTATTAGGGTGCTGTTGCATGGTCCTGGTAACAAAAGAAATCTCAGTCATTGGGCAAGATGGAAATAAGTCCTCCCTTGTAGCACTAATACCTTCAGGTACAAGTTGCAATCACAAGTAAAATGTTCTTTTTTTGGTGTGTATCATTACCACAAATTTCCTTGTGGTACTGAGATGGAACACACTATAAGACTATTGTTCAAAGACAAAATGCCACCACTAGAATCGCTGCTTCCCTTTTTGCGAACCATTATTTCTGAGTATGCAAGGCTGTAGTTTTCCCCAGCATGCAGYTCCGTCGCCAACATATTCGTTCCATGTCTATTTTTGCCAGCGTAGTCTCAAATACTTAATTACAGCTCTGCAGTTCATCCAACGCCCACATCTCTTTGATCCATTACCATGGTGGAGCTGGAACACTGACAGTCGAGCCAAGGCCCACAGCCATCAAATCAAACCCCTCACCAACTCTTTATGGACACGGCACTGGGAAGACGGGCTGGATAAGCCTATTGGAAAAAAATCGAGTCTCTTCCTACAGCTACTGTGACAATTCGGGGAGGCATGTGGATCGGTCAGAGCAGCTTAAGAAGCACTCAGAGCTCTGTGTGTGTTTACATCAATACCAGGAAGAAAAGAAAAGGGCATAGTGAAGAGAAGCAGAGGGAGGGTAAAAGAAGAAAGACATTGATGAGGATGGGGTATGGATAACAGGAAATAAGGTAGGGGTCCATAGTGAGAAAGGATAGAGGAAGAGGAGGCAGATGGGGAGGATTGATCCTGTGAAATGAGTTTGATACTAAAGAGGAGGGAGGGAAGGAGATCGAGCGGAATTAACAGCCGAGATGCAGAAAAAAGGATGAGAATTTGAAGATGAAAGGCAGTGAAAAGAAGAGGGTGGTGGGTGGCACCGGGAAACAAGAAAAAAAAAGAGAAAAACTTAGAAAAAAGRAATAATTCCTCCGGGAAGTGAGCCAGTTCGGTTGAACAATGGGAGTGCAGAGCCGTACTGATTAGGGTGGCCAAAAGGGGGATGACAATATGCTTACTGCTGTTCTTTATCCGGACTTGAGCTCCGTCGGTGCAGAAGGCACTCCACTCTCAGTGAGGCACTTTCTCTCCAACCAGCATCGCGGGCAATTAACCCAACCACCTGCTGCCTGCCAGCAAATTGCCTCTCGTCGCTGGCAGTCGGTGAAGAAGAACGGCAGCCAAGTTCAATCATAAAGACACAGCTCAAAACACGACGACAAAAGCCCGTATAAACTCATTGAGGGGAACAACAAAGTGTGAACATTAATAGTTTTAATACATGTGGCGCAGAATGTAACACATCCCAAAGGAAACAAACTGAGGAAAAATCATCCATCTTTAAGTCCAAATCTGGACAAAACCATCCATTATAACTGATGGGAGACCAATGGAGGAGGCAGAAACTTTAGAGATGGCGGGAACCTCTCCCCCCCAACAAGAAAGGCCTCAGAGGCAGCTTAAATGTCTGGTTTTGTGGGCTCTTTGAACTAAACTTTCACAGATTTTGTAGTCCATCAAGAGAATACTGCAGATCCTCGACCCGCCTGAACTTGTTTGACATCAAACAGAATTGATTTCTGACTTCAGTCTAACACTTGGTGAACTCTGTTCAGATTCTGYCAGGCAGGGTGGTTTATTTTTATTTATATAATTTTTTTGTAAACCATCCCCAGCGTATTTACTGGGATTTATTATAAATTACACACGTGAAGCTCCTAATATCTTCCTGGATTAAAGCCAGTGTGGTGAACACACGACAGCATGTTTTTTATTTAAAAAACATATTCCTGATGGTCAATTAGTCAAAGCAAAATACTTGTTTTATTGAATGTGTCTTCTCCTTTTCAGCCACTAGGTGGCACTAAAGTAAATTTTTCTACAACTCAAGACTGTAAGAAGCAGGAATAAGAGAAGCTCACTGAAAATAAATGACAACTCAAGTAGAAGAACAGAAAACAAAGAAAATCAAGAGCAAAAAGAGAATACAGTCATCACACTGAGCACGTATTTTATATTACTGCAAATTCCCTCACCATAATGAGGGAATACAGTCTGATTCATATGAATAATAAACTCGTTGTGTTTATTATTTGCTGCAGTGTTCAGATTTACAGATCTAAGCCCAACATGGGAGCTGCTTCACGAAGCATTTCCACGTTCATTAACTGCACTGAACTTTTTCTAATTAATCCCACACTGAGATGCCTGATAAACAAATATGATCCTATATTTTTGTACACAGACACATAAATGAGGTCAGTTTGTTAACATACTTTGGTAAGAATACAAAGAGATTTTGCATCACACAGAAAGGAAAAGGATGGTTTTAATTACATGACTGCATTATAGTTCAAGTAGTAAGAGGAGTAAATGTTTTATCCCCCTCTGCCAAAGGTGAAAGTGGATCAAAAATGTTTTTCTTCTGTATGTTTTTATGTACAGTTAGCAAAATATCTCATGAATCATTGAACAGATTTTAATGAAACTTTCATAAAGTAGTTAATGGATGAACATCGACAACTTATAAACTACTACAGTCAACTCAGTTCAGCATCAGTCCAGGCTGTGGCTCTTCTTCTGTATAAATGAAAMTTAGTTAACACAGTTGTTTATACTTTTAGCAGCTCTTTTTATTCCACAGCTGATGCTGCTAAAAATGACAGACTTCAATCTCTGAACTCGTAAAGTTCTTCTTTTTAGTTTTCGCTGTCATTTTCATGAATGGAC
>NW_013952572.1:1131604-1133855 GCF_001266775.1 Austrofundulus limnaeus | reverse complement strand
AACAAGAACAAGACTATAGAGAGATGAATGTGACTTAGATTTTTATTTCTGTGACTGTATCCAACCCACAGGAGACACAGCAATAACAGCAGTTGTAATTCGTCCCATTCAGGTCCTTTAATTCCACAGCTCACGCTGCTAAAAATGACAGATTTTCTTTTCTGGATCCCTGAGAGCAGGACTTTAATCTACAAAACTCATGAAGTTCTTCTTTTTACTTTTCACTGCCATTTTCACGAATGGACACTTCCTAGTGTGTAGTGCAGGAAACATAGCTTTATATGGTATTATTAGGGTGATAATTATGCTAATTTCCTCTCTTCGTGTGCAAGCACCTGATACGCATTCATTAGATTTATGCAGCTCACTTACACACTTTTCCTGAAGATAGAAGCATTTGCTGAATCTGACGTGACATGTTCGTACGAACCCTTCATACTAAAAATAGTAAGAGAAATTTGGGATAAAAATACAAAAATGTTCTTGCATGAGGCTCAATGCCTGTTATTTGATCTATTCAATGTATTTCTCCTTGGTGCTGAACACACCTGTGACAAACAAAAGTTTTGAACTTTGTGTTGTAGCTGGCCATCATTCACAACATAAATCTCAAGTGCTGACAGATCGTGATATTGCAGGAGAGATTTCACCAAGACAGCAATAGCACCATAACTTCTCAACAAAAGCTGTTCCTGGCATGAAATGGCGCAGGTGACGTATTTGTTTGAGGTTTTAACTAAGACCTGGAGTTGTGTTATTAGTAGTAATTACTTTCACTGTACATAACCTGTGTGATTTGTGTAAGCAAAATACAGGGGAAAACATCTCCAGTATCAGTATTTGTAATTGCATGTTATTCCACATCACATTGCAGCATACAGTAAGTTTCATCAGCTAAATTGCTAAATAATGAGTTCTTCCTGTCCGTGATGACTATCCAAACGCCGATATTTTATTTTTCCTGTAAGATTTGGTCAAGACACGATGAATCCTGGGATATAATTGGCCAAAAACAACAGTCACATGCATCCTTTTGTTTTTGAGAAGGAGCCAACAAAATGAAATGGAACAGCCTTCGGCACAGCACAATGACATAACTGACCTGCAAATTGTTAGGATTTGTTTTTTTGTTTCTTTCAAGAGTACCCAAAAACAACTTAAACTGACGAGGGAAACAGGACAAAGACAAAAATGGTAAAAGGTAAGCGAGTTTATTATACAATGAATTGGTCCAGGTTTCTTTGCTGAAAAGGGGGAAAAACAGTTTAGGAAGATGTTCTCAGGTAAGTGTTTGAAGTTGTYGAATGTGTTTGTTGGTTTTCTTACAGGATCCAGGAGAGGAGGCTGACAAGGACAAGGAGGTTTGTAGAGGTTCTTTGTTAGGAATCCAGCACAGGTAATTTCCAATTGTGTCTCTTGCAGATATCTGTGAAAGAGAGAGAGRCAGGGCAGAGGACAACAAATCACTTCGATCTTGGAGAGAAAAAACAACAGTCTGGACGAGAACCAAACGTTGAGTCACCAGGAGGATCAGGACAGTCCAGCCATGGGCAACTGAATAATCCAGCGTCAGATGGATCTCAGAAGGCGACTGAAATACTCTCAGGCTTAATCAGAGCAGACTATGCACAGGTGAGTCCATCCAGTCTCCGCCCACCGAACTCTCAGTGAACTGCAAAACAATTAGTCAGGAACAGCAGCAGCAAACCTCCACACAAATGTGCACCGCTAAGGACGCAGACCCTGAACTGAGACACAGCCATGGTTTTAACAAAGAGGCCACCTGTGGCCATGACTTTTGACCTTATGACCTTGAAACCAGTAGTGATCCACCTTGACCCACGAGGTGTCCAGATGTGCAGTTTGACATTTCTATGTTAAAGAGTTTTTTAGAGCTCAGTCAAGAAATTGTCCACTGACAGATGGACGGATGGTGCCGAAAAACAAACTCAAGTCTTACTATGAGGAAATAAAATAATCTGAAATTAGATTTGACTGATATTGTGTTTAAATTTGGTGTGGTAGTAGCTAAAAGCCATTCATATACAGTACAGTATATTTCGAGAGCTAGCAAATGAGTGAGCTCTTTAAAGTTTAACCGAAACTGTTAATTCATCCCTTTTCAGCATAAAATGTTTGATACAAACTTTGACCTGAAAGAAGAAACTACTGTTTTCATTATTTATGTAGTTAGACTTGAAGAAAATATTATAAATAATTGGAGGAAATCCTAAATTTTAAGGGTTGGTGA
>NW_013952572.1:1129678-1130727 GCF_001266775.1 Austrofundulus limnaeus | reverse complement strand
CACCTAATTAGCATTTTTATCAGTCTAAGATATTCAGCTGTCCAGATTTTCCTCATTTATTTGCAATAATTTAAAACATTTATACCAATTCTAATGCAAAAAAATTCAACATCCCACCAACCAAACACAAAAGAACTGCAGATCATTTACAATATTTGTCACCAAGAGATGATTTCTAAACAGCCTTGTTAAGCTGTTTGGCTGTTTTTACTCACAAACACAGGAAATGCTCAGAAAATGGGCTGTAAATTTTTCAACAGTTGCTGTTCACAAATTTTCTTCACAGCAGGAGTTTTCTATTTTTTTTTCCTGAAGACGTGTTCACACAGCRTGAAGTATGAGGGATGGGGAGCAGGTTAGTGTCTAAAGGCGCCCGGGAGGTAGAAAATGATGTAATGGGTACGGCGTGAACATCGCTGTGCTTCCTTTACAGCACGTCAAGAACCAACATTGATGACTGTTTCTTGGATGGACAAAAACAACTATTTTGGTCAGCAGAGCAGATGTATGAAGACGTGAAATCAGGAGCAAATGAGGCAGAAATTTTGTTCACCTGATTAACTTTTAGCAGCTTTTAAGGACAGCATTTTATTCTCCTGTAACCTAACAAATATATTAAATGCTATATTAATATTAAAGTTTAAAAAAATCATCTTCTTTGGGCGGCTGAGCTCAGCCTTAGAGATAAGCTGAGGAGGTACATCATCTGGGGGGAGCTCGGAATGGAGCCGCTGCTCCTCCACATTGAAAGGAGTCAGCTGAGGTGGTTCTGAATAGGATGCCTTTTTTTAAGAGGAATGCCTCTGGTCCCCCCCAGGATGAACTGTCACTGGGGTGAGGGATGTCTGAGTTTTTCTCCTGGACCTGTTGCCTATGTGATCTGGCTTCCGATAAGCACTAGRATATGGAAATGGATGAAGAAAAGTTTCCCATTCATTACCACAAATGGGTGAGACTTAAAGATAATTTTGCAGCTAGCCACTGGGGGGTGCTAATTATTTGTGGTTTTGACTTCTGGCCTTTGGTTCAGTGTGTATTTAATATATGGC